>NW_007252917.1:74894-141324 GCF_000164805.1 Carlito syrichta | reverse complement strand
GCCACTGCACTCCAGTCTGGGTGACAGAGTGAGACTCCAACTAAAAAAAAAACACAAAAACAACTTTAAATTAACAATATTAAAAACGACAAAGGCGGCTATTATATATAATGATAAAGTTATCAATCCAATGAGAAGTCATAACAATTTTAAATATATTTATGTTCCTAACACCAGCGCCCCCAGCAAGTCCTTTGCAACAACAGGGGTGGAGATGGAGAGCAGCATCCTAAGTAAACTGACTCAGAACAGAAAACAAAACACCACATGTTCTTACTTATATGTGGGAGCTAAATGGTCATAAAGATGGAAATAATCGATCCTGGAGACAACAAGGGAGGAGGAGTAGGAGGGTTAGGGTTCAGAAACTACCTATGCGTGCAATGTTCACTATCTGGGGAATGGACCACCTGAGACCCAGTACCCATCACTACACAATATGTCCATGTAGCAAACACATTTTCAGTTAAACAATAACAACCGTTTTGTGTCTTTTTTTTTTTTTTTTTTTGAGTTGGAGTCTCACTCTGTCACCCAGACTGGAGTGCAGTGGCCGCTCCCGGCGTAGGCTCGACCTGCTGGGCTCCGGCGATCCTTCCACCTCAGCCTTCCAAGTAGCTGGAATTACAGGCATGCGCTACCATGCCCAGCTGATTTTTTGATTTATTGCAGAAATGATGTCTCGCTGCCCAGGCGGGTCTCGAACCCGCGGGCTCAGACAATCCACTCACCTCAGCCTCCCAAAGGCGCGGGATTACAGGCTGAGCCACCGAGCCGGACTGCGTGTCTTTTTTTTAAAGGAATTGTTTCAATTATTTAAGCAATGCTATGAATTCTCTGCTAATTCTTTTGAACTTTCTTCAAATACTTTCTGTCCCGTTTAAAGTGACTAAGTCCAAATTTGGTTACAAAACTGAAGTCTTATAAAACTGGATTTTCTATTATGAGAAAGGGATTGGCAGTAGCAGGATACTGCTCGGGTGGGAGGTGGAGGGAGAGGTCACAATATCAATAAGGGCACCTGATCTCAAACCAGGCAAAGTGGGGACCAAAGGGAGACCTAAACTTTACTTGTACGATGACCACTTGTATACCTACTTTGAATTGTACCCCACTTCTTTAAAATAAAAATGAAAACTAAAAATTTAAAAAATAAATGAACAAAATGGATTTTCTAAAGAAAGGGCTTATATTTCAGAATGTTGCCTGACATAACAGTGCCTGTAATAGAAAATTAAGGTTAATACTACAATTTAAGTGGATTTGGGGAGGGTAAAGTATACATAAAAGTTACAATTATTCACAAACGGTTCCATAGAAAGTCACTCATGAATAGATGTAGTTACTATGTGGATTGTGTCCATCCCTGCTTCCTTTGTCTATCTCTGACCATAAATGCAATTATAATAAGTTAGCTAATGTAGTTTATTTAAAGTTTATTTCATATGTAGTCACAGAAATGGGACTTTGATACTGAAAGTCACTTTTAGAAAATACATAAAGGCCGTTTTTTTCCCTTTTCCACATTAGATATGTTTCATTTTTGCATGCTCAGTTATTTCTCCTTTTTTCCCCCTTCCTCCTTTGGACTTTCTTCTTTCTCCCCCCCGCCTCCCCCCACCTTTGTTTCTTTAGTAGATCTTAAATTAAACTAAAATTTGGAGTTGATAATTTAATCACATGGTTTAAATTTTTGAAAGCAAATAAAATCATCCAGTGGAAAAGATTTCCATCTTTCTATTCCTTCATCCTCCCTGTTCCTCCTTCTTCATCTTCACAGGTGATGAGCATGATATGTCAAACCATCACAGTGTCAGTCATACTCTTATCTCTACCAGTTATGGAAGTAACTGTTGTTAAGTATTTCAAATACTATTTTGTCCCCTCAATTTCAGAAAGGATCAAGACACAGTCTAAGTAATGATCTAGAACATCCTTCACTTGTGTCTGGTAAAATTTACTTGTAGGTCCTTGAGGATCTAATTTCCTACAGACCAACTGATCGGAGTCAAAAACCTAGTGGGATTGGAATAGGTCTTTTTTCCTTTCCACCTAGGAATCAACAGGGGTGACAGAGCTGAGATTCATCAGAAGATAAAACTGTAAAGTAAAAATAAAATCCTAAGCTTCCTCACTGGCTGAGCTGACCCCTCTTGGCCAAGGGGTCCCAGATAAAACTTAAAACTGGATTCTTAATACTCCTTGCTTTTTGCACTTGAGACACAACTGACCATCATTCATGTTAAAACAGAAATCATGAGACTGACAGAACAGACACTTGTGGCCATAAGATACCAAATTATAAATGGATCCCAAGGCCATGCTAGCCAAGAGTTAAGTCAGCACCCTACACTTAAAGAAAAATCTATGTTTTGTTACAAGTTTTTCTTTTTTTCTAGCAGCTAAACAAGACTTAGCCTCAAGATAAGCAGTACTGAAATAATTTGTAATTCATCCAGCTCACTGACACTGACTAACTGAACCTTTATTGCACCAGCCATAACTACAGCTTTGATTGGACAAGAAATTGAATTCAGTAACTTTCTCCAGATAAAACTACCAACCATGGACTCATTCTGGCCAGTTTACAGAGCCAGCACATTTGCATGCCTTTGTGCCCTGAAAAGACGTTTTGACATACAGGACTTATTATACTACTTTAAAAGTTAAGTATCCAGCCGGGCTCGGTGGCTCAGCCTGTAATCCCGCGCCTTTGGGAGGCTGAGGTGGGTGGTTTGCCTGAGCCCGCGGGTTCGAGACCCGCCTGGGCAGCAAAGACCTCATCTCTACAATAAATCAAAAAATCAGCCGGGCGTGGTAGCGCATGCCTGTAATTCAGGTTACTTGGAAGGCTGAGGTAGAAGGATCGCTGGAGCCCAGCAGGTCGAGGCTGTGGTGGCCGGGAGGGGCCACTGCACTCCAGTCTGGGCGACAGAGTGAGACTCCAACTCAAAAAAAAAAAAAAAAAGTTAAGTATCCACTCCAATATGTACATGGGTCATATGTAACATACATATTTGTTCAATATGCATTCATTAGGATGGCCTTCATGAATATTCATTGTTTCTTCTGTAACCTGTTGAATATGTATCTTTAGCCAATTCATTCAACATAAAGCTCCTATCCCAACTTCTCTTCCTTGAAGAGCCTTGATGTGTTTCTCTGTCTGTTGGAGGCTACACTTCCCAGCCTGCTGGATGGCCACCAAGTAGGCTGTAACCCTTTATGAGAAATAAAGTCTCCTCCCTGTCTTCAGATATATAAAGATCCTGTGATTTTTAAGTTAACAGAACAAAAGTGGGGGGATGAGGTAGGCTCCAAAGTGCCTCTAAGGCAAGGGAGATGGGTAGGGCAGTCCTTTGTAGTAATTATCTCTTTCTGCTTAACGTCTGCTTTTTTTCTGCCAAGGTGAGAAAATGGAAGAGTTTGTTACAGCCACAAGGGCATATTTGCATAGAACTAAGAACTCTCAGAATTTGGAAAACAAAACAAAACTCTAGGAAGCCCAGGGCGGGGCTCAAAAGAGAATAAAAGCAATTTGATTTTAAAGAGATGTGAATATGTCATTCACCCCATAAATATATTTCACAGCTACCCAGTCAGTAAAGCATGAGGTTATTTTCCCTCTTTCATTTCATATTAATAAACACACCAGCAGCTGGGCTCGGTAGCTCACATGTGGAACCCCAGCACTTTGGGAGGCCAAAGTGGGAGGGTTGCTTGACTCCAGGAGTTTGAGACCTGCCTGGGCAACATAGTGAGAACTTGTCTCTACCAAAAAAAAAATTAAAAATTAACCAGGCATGGTGGTGTGTGCTTGTAGTCCCACCTACTTGGAAAGCTGAGACTGAAGGATCACCTGAGCCTAGGAGGTCAAGCTTGTTATGAGCCATGATTGTCCCGCTGCACTTCAACATAGGTAACAGAATGAGACGTGACTCAAAAAAATATAAATAAGAATAAAAACACACCAGAAACATTTTAGTAAAGAATACATAGATCTTACACCTAGTCTAGCAATATTAATAACATTTGCTTTTTCTAACCTTCCACTTTTACAGATAGCATTGTTGACACAGCATTTATATTATAGTTAGTTTGGGGCTTCATTTATTTTCCAGTCTGTATTCTTCTTACTTATGTATTTTTTCATATACACATTTATCTTTGTTATCCACTCTGAGTTTTTTGTTTTTGGAGAGAGATGGCATATGGGTGAATTATAAAAGAAAATTCTTCAAATAGAGAAGTGTTGATGGTGACATGTCTTTTGAAAATTGTTTCTGAAACAATATGGGTACAAGTAAATAAATTAAATAACACAGAGAGAAATGCTAGAACTGACATTTCATCTGAGATGTAGCCATTTGGGTATCTTGAGGTCAGTTATCCACATGAAATGTCAATAGTAATAGCTTGCTCCGTGACTTGCAGTCTCTCTTCTATTTCTCTTCCTTTTCCCCTCTGAAAATGCACACGGTTTCAAAATCTCAGATCCACATATAGAAGATCGTGATGCATAAGTTTTTGTTTTGTTTAGTTTTGATGCAGAATTCTATAGCAGTAAACATTTCAAAAGTAAGGGAAGCAAAACCCCATTATATTTACTAAAGTGTAAACACAGAGATTGCTGAATGAAATAAACAGGTTTCAAAACAATATAGTGTATGTATAATGCTTATATTATACTTTTTATCACTGATATTCTGAACCTCCTACTTTAATGTTATTATGAAAATTCATTTTGCTAAAATGCAAAAAGTTTCTAAAATCAGTTAGTCAGTCAGTCAGGGGCTATACCAAAACAGTACTTGATGCTGGGACATAGCAGAGAAAAAATATATATCACCCCTTTCCGCATGACACTTGTGTGATGAGGAAATCAATTACGGATAGCACTTACCATCGTGTTTAATGACCTCACTTATTTGCATGTTAGTTTGTCTGAGCCAGTATACGATAAGACCCCAGTGGGCAGAAAGGTCATCTCTGTTTCTTTTCTTTGCCTTGGTCTTCCCAGCACCCAGGGTATTATCTGACTTTTGGCAGGCAATTAGTAAATAAGTTAAATGTATACACTGATCAAATACATACATAATTAGAATTATGAAGTGAACAAGAGGGATGTTGATGAGGGGGCAACGGGAAACTCAACTTTAGTGAGGGTGGATTTATTCACACTAGTAGTCTTTGTAGATATCTATTAAGACAATTTTCTGGACATTGGTAATGGATTATCTTGAGAAGGGGTAGCTGCTATTCAATGGCAATCAATTGTTCTCATACAAAAAAATACTGTTCTATGGTTGCAGAACACAAACTATTTTTTCAAAAGTATCTAGAAACATAGCATTTTATATAAAATCTAACTTTAAAGTCCTTGTTCAATTAAATACATAAGCATGGCAACCATGCCTTAGGCTGGAAGGGGTCCATAAACCTCTGGTTACAAACCTCTGCTTGGGTCCTCACAAACTATCCGATCTTGATAAATGCTTTTTAGCTTCAAGTATCTTTGTTTTGTGAAACCCTACAATATGGCAAATCTCCCACTTTCTTCTGAGAAAATTTTGTTTTTGTTTTTTTGTGTGGTTGCTTTCTCTGCAAGGTTAATGCCTTGTTCTGGTTCACTCACTTAAATTCCCCTTTAACATTTGATAGGACCCAGCAATTCCCCTTCTGGGAATACACCTGGAGGAACTCCAGTCACTCTATGAAAAAGAGACCTGCCCAGGCATGCTTATCGCAGCATTATTCACAGTAGCAAAAACATGGAATCAGCCGTGCTGCCCATCAAAAGTGGACTGGATTTAAAAAATGTGGTACATATACATGATGGAATATTACATAGCCATAAAGAAGGACAAAATTATGAACTTCACAGCAACTTGGATGAATTTAGAGTCTATAATACTCAGTGATCTATCACAGAAACAAAGAACTGAGTACCACATGTTCTCACTCACAAGCAGAACCCAAACAATTATCATAATGCTATAAGAAAGGGATTGGCAGTAGTGGGAAACTGCCAGGGGAGGGAAAGGGAGGCACACTTCATCAATAAGGGTACCTGATCTCAAACCAGGTCAAGCAGGGACCAAAGTGAGGCCCAAACTTTACCTGTACAATGACCATTTGTATATCTGTACAATGTACACCTGTTGTATTGTATATCTGTACAATGACCATTTGTATATCTAACCCTGAATTGTACCCATCTTTAAAATAAAAATTAATAAAATAAGATAAAACTAAAAAATTAAATTAAATTTAAAAAAACACGTGAAAGCCCCTCTGGAATGGGTTGTCTTTTGATTCTGAAAGTTAGTCTTCTCTCCCTGCTTACCCAGCATTACATCACTTCCTGCAGTTCTCATTAAATAACTCTTTCTCTAGCTCCTCCCCATTAACTTCACAAGTTATTGTTGAACAAATGCACACAAAATATTGCCTAAAATACTGTGCAAAATTCACTGAAATGGCTTTAGCCAGGAAACAGTTGTAAAGTTGATGGGCAACATTTAAATGTCATTTTTCTCAAACCATCAAAGACTATATGGGAGGTGACATTTTATCACCAATCAGCTGTATTTAGGCGATCACTGCACTGAGAACTGGGAATAGAAATATTATTATCTTTTCTTCTAGGGTAAAAATCTGGAAGAAGATGCAAGAATGACCTTGTCATTCAATTCAATGTTATCAAATCCACATGATGTACAGAAAACAGGCAGCTCTATTGGTAATTTGTTATCCTTTACATGCCTCATAACTTTTCCAGTCCATCTTTTTTTTCATTGCTAGTAACACTGTTAGTTTCACACAAACTATTTCTTATAACCATGTTATTGAAAGGTAGCCCAGTGATTACAAATTGCTATGCTGGCCGGACTCGGTGGCTCAGCCTGTAATCCCACGCCTTGGGAGGCTAAGGTGAGTGGATTGCCTGAGCCCGTGGGTTCGAGACCTGCCTGGGCAACTTGGTGAGACCTCATCTCTACAATAAATAAAAAAATTAGCCGGGTGTGGTAGCACGCGCGTGTAGTTCCAGCTACTTGGAAGGCTGAGGTGGAAGGATCACCGGAGCCCAGCAGGTTGAGGCTGTGGTGGCCAGGAGTGGCCACTGCACTCCAGTCTGGGCGACAGAGTGAGGCTCCAACTCAAAAAAAAAAAAAAAAAAAAAATTGCTATTCTGTGCACAGGATACAAAAGTTGGCATTCAGGTCCATTGTCCGTTGTTTATTCTGCTAGAATGAAACTAGAATGAAGCAGATGTTGACCAGCAGAAGAGGATATGTTTTAAAAAGATTTAGCAGAGTATACCTTTTGTAGCTAAAAAGTCATAACAGTGATCTAATAGTTTTTTTCTATAAATAAATACTTTAAATAACGCTGTCTTCTGGGGGATTTAAATAATTCTACACTAAAATAACTTAAAATATTTGATTTTTTAATTTTTAAAAATATTTCCTCATAGAACCTTTTAACCCCTTAGAAAACAAGGGCAAGAAGGCATTGCCTGAGTTCACAATGGGGAAAAAACTAGATACAGCTAGAATGCATATCACATATCAAGGTTTTGACTACAGAGAGCTGATGACAATGTCAATATAAACCATGATATTCATTTGGGTTATGCTGTGTAATCTACCCCTGCAAGCAGACTTGCATGGGAACTATATTATAATCAGAAGGTAACTTCATGAGTATAGAATTAAACATAAAAAGATTTATTAATTATTGGAATGCTATCTCAAAATGTTATGAAAATTAAGTGAGTTCTTTATTACACATAACAAGTCAAGTGGTGGTTTGGGTTTGAGCCTTAACTAAGTCATTAAGGGCTCAAGGTCCTTCCATCTATCTGCTTTGCCATTCTTGACTTGTTGGCGCTTGTCCTCAGGTTTATCCTACTATGGTCATAAAAATGACTACAACTGCATCATGCATACATCCTCAAATAGCAAAATAAAATTTTGGAAGATGATTCCATTTTCTTGTGTTCCTTTTAAAGACAAAGAAAATCTCTTCCAGGAATTTTAAAGCAGGAAATTTCCTCTTGTCTCATAATTGCTCTAGATCAGCCCTTCTCAAATTTCTGTTCTCAGATTCCTCTATACTCTTGAAAATTATTAAAGATTTCTAAAGGTCAATGTTAATGTGGCATATCTATTAATATTTACCTTATTAGAAACTGAAATTGACAAAATGCTTAAAAATCTATTTACTAATTTATTTTAAAATAACAATAAACCCATTACATATTAGCACAACATATTTCTACATAAAAAACTACATTTTTGAAAATATTTAAAGAGAAGAGTTGCATTTTTTCCCCATATCTCTTTTTCTGACTTAGTGTAAAACATTTGAAGTTTCAAATCTATTTCTGCATTCAAACTGTTGTGATGCACTTTGATTTATTATATAAAGAGAATCCAGCCTCATTGAGAAGAAATATTTATTTAATCTGGATTGGAAATCTAATGGGGCCAACATTAATTGCTGTTAATAAGATGTTAGGCATGTGCTTCAAAATAATTCAGAGACAAAAACTATGTAGGGATAAATATGACACAAAATTAATCATGACTTAATAGTTGCTTAAATTGAATTTAACAAATCTTATTTTCTATTGCTTGCTACCCTTGAATTTATATGTTGTGAGAACAAGGACATATACAACTCGATGGTTTGTGTAATGATTTCCTTCGGAAGGTGGCAGATGTTCAAGGAAAGACTTTGTCTTTAGTTTTATTTGAAATATGTATTTCTAGTTTTGTTTTTACTGAGTAGTGTCTCTTCAAAAGAACAATAGGAGACCTTTAAAAATAAGATGACTGAAGAACTATGTGTACTCAATGAAATTTGCATAATTTAATATGGAGAAATTAATTCAAAAGAGAACTCCTAAGTCTTCACGTCAATTTAGTTTATCCTTGAGAGACCAAGAATGAAGCATTAGGAAGTATATCCCAACTAAAATAAGAAAAGGAGATTAAGCAAAATTAACCTTTGTAGAGTATGGTAAACTGTCCAAGCTCTTCACTATTCGTTTTATCTGTTCAAATTTGTCTCATCCTTTAAAATGCCAGTTTGAATCCCTTCTCTGTGCAGTTTCCCCTAACCTCCAAGACTCAGGAATTTAATCTACTCTGGATACCTACAGTCTGTATCAAATATTTTAACACGTAATTCCATTGTATACTGCTGTTTTATGACTTTAAATCTTATCACTTGGATGAGATCAAAAGTTTCTGGGGGTCAGAATTGTAACATATAGTTCTATTGTGCTACACTGCTTAATACAGTGATGAATACATAGTGAGTACTTAGTAAATATTTGTTACTTGTTTTTCAACTCTTTATTATAAAAAATTTCAAAACGATATAATGAACCCATGAATCCACTGCTAATTTAAGCATTATTGAATCATGACCACTTTTCTAAACTCTTAGAAAAAAACGGAGAGGAAATCTTCACTATCTTGGGTTAGGTAATAATTTTTTTTACTTATTCTTTATCTCTTCGTGGTTTCTATCTCTGGATTGTTTTGAAGCACATGCCTAGCATCTTATCATTTTATCTGTAAATATTTCAGTATATAACTCTAAATATATGGATTATTTTGAAGACATAGATCACTTTGTAACAATTATACCTAAATTAATTAAAAATAAGTACATATTAATAAACATGTATATATCTAACCCTGAATTGTACCCCACATCTTTAAAATTAAAAAATTAAAAGTTAAAAAAAAATAAGTGCATAATGATACATAATATTTTGGTATTGTTGAAAATTTCCTTGGTTGTCATATTTTGTTTCATAATTTGTTAGAATCAAAGTCTTTATAAGATCTATAATTACAATCAATATATGTCTCTTAACTCTAATAATCTCTGGGTTATCCTCTTCTTATCTATCTTTTCCTGAGATATATTTGTCGAAGAAGGGGAATGGTAGAGTTACTAACATTTGGACTTTGTTAAAATATCCCTGTGATGTTATTTAATAAGCTGCTCTTTTTTCTGTTTCCAAAAACATTGTAGTTAGTTCTAAAGGCTTAATAAGATGCCTTTTTTTTCTTCAAAGTTACTTCATAGGTGAAAAGTATATTATTCCATCTGGAGACACATAAAAACGGGTTATCTCTTTATTATTTTAGCAGCCTTTGTTATTCCCTGCATAAATCCACTTATTCATTAGAGTGGTGACATTCAACACCTATAGATAACATCACTTAAAATGTATATACTTTTTTTTTTGGCACCCCTAGTATATATATGCGTGTGTGTGGCTTTTTCATTCTTCTTTCAACTCCCTGAACAGACATAAAATTATACACTATGATAATTTTTTAACAACCTATTATTGAATTTGTCACAAATATAGATATAATTAACATATTTAACAATATTATTACATACAAATGGGAGATCAAGCTATGTACGAGAAAGTTTATATAGTCTCAATAGAATTAAGCTAGTATAAACCTGAGGTAGACTTTGATAAGTTAAAGAAATTATTATAAGGCACAAATACCACTAAGAATATAATTAAAAATATATAATTTGAAAATTTATCAAATAAATTAACACAATATACTAGAAAATATTTTCTCAGTGCAAAAGGAGGAAAGAAAGGAACAAAGCAACAAATAAGACATGAAATAAATAGAAACAAAAAGTAAAATGGCAAACTTAAATTCAATCTTATCAGTAATAACATTAAATACAAATGTGTTAACCAACTAAATCAAAAGGTAGCTATCAATTTGAATTAAAAATAAAGATCAAACCATAACTATATGCTATCTACATAAGAAACACTTTATACTCAAAGATACAAATTGGTTGAAAGTAAAAGAATGAAAAAAGATATGTGCACACAAGTTACAACCAAAAGAAAACTAGAGATCAATGTACTAGAAAATAGAAGAGTGGAAAAATCAATAATCCCCCAAAGTTTTTTTTAAAGCAATCAACAAAATTACAAATAGAGAAGACTCAAATTACTAAAATCAGAAATGAGAAAAGGAACCTAGGCCGGGCTCGGTGGCTCAGCCTGTAATCCCACGCCTTTGGGAGGCTGAGGTGAGTGGATTGCCTGAGCCCGCAAGTTCGAGACCCGCCTGGGTAGCGAGACCTCATCTCTACAATAAATCAAAAAATCAGCCGGGCGTGGTAGCGCATGCCTGTAATTCCGGCTACTCGGAAGGCTGAGGCGGAAGGATCGCCGGAGCCCAGCAGGTCGAGGCTGCGGTGGCCGGGAGTGGCCACTGCACTCCAGTCTGGGTGACAGAGTGAGACTCCCAAATCAAAAAAAAAAAAAAAAAAAAAAAAAAAGAGAAAAGGAACCTTATTGCTTAACTAACAGATATAAAAAGAATTGTATAGGAATACTATGAACAACAGTATGCTTACAAATTAGATTACTTAGATAAAATGAATAAATTCCTGGAAATACACATACTATAAAGCTGACTTGAGAATAAATAGATAATCCAAAATAGACAAGTAATAAAATTGGACTAGTAATTTTTAAAACTATCCACAAAGAAAAGCTTGGACCAGATGGCTTCACTGGTGAATTTGATCACACATTTTAAAAAGAACTAACACTAATCCTTTACAAACTCTTCTAAACAATAGGATAGGAGGAAATACACCCCCACTTCTCTAAGCCAGCATTATGCTGACAAGAAATTAGACAAAAACAACGCATACACAAATCAGACAAAAATAGCACAAGAAAACTTTTTTTTTGTCTTATAAATGAGATTCTCAACACTATACTGAGGGACCCCCCAAAGAACTGGAATTGTCTTTTGGAGAGTGGGTCCTTTATAGAACAGACTTTCCTCACTAAGTAAGTGTTCTAGAAACCCATCAGCATCCGTGTATCAGCTAGCATTGTTGTGAGAAGCTTTGTTCAATTTCAGTGAATTTTTTTTGAGATTCTTTCAACGAATTTGCCCATTTCATGACAGGTGATTTACAAAGTGTGTCGACCCACACCACACTTAGTGTTCAGCAGTTTTTAGCCAAAAATGGCATGATTCCCATGTCCTACTCTCCCTATTCACCTGATCGCACCCTGAGAAACTGTGTTTTGTTTCCCGGTGCAAAATTTCCTCAAAGGGAAATATTTTGCTGATGTGGAAGACATGTATCAAAAAAATGGCAGAAGCACTAAAAGGCATCAAGATTGACAAGTTCAGAAATTGTTTTGAGCAGTAGAAAGTGTCTTGATAGGTGTATTGCATCAAGGGAGAGTATTCTGAAGGTAAATGAAGTTTAAACATGTAAGAATAAGTACATAATTTTTTATAAATAAATTCTGGATTTTTTGGATCCACCCTCGTACTAGCAAACTAAATCCAGCAAAATAAAAACAAGGATTATACACTGGGATCAAGTAGTATTTACTCTATACTAGGTTGGATTAACATCTAAAATCAATTGATGTAATATCACCTATTAATAGAATAAAAACCAAAACTACATGATTATATCAATAGATGTCCTCCCTCAAAAAAAAATTTCAAAAAGTACCAAAACTACATGATTATATCAAAGATGCCCTCCCGCAAAAAAAAATTTCAAAAAATACCATATCTATTTATAATGAAAACCCTCAAAAAACTTAGGAATTAATCCTGAATTGTACCCCACATCTTTAAAAAAAGAAAAAGCAGGGGGGGAAAGCATAGAAGTAAAAGATAATTTTATCAGTTTAATCAATCTACAAAAAAACAGCTAACCTCACACTTAATGAAAGACCAAAGGCAAAAGTCAGGAACAAGACAAAAAATGTGTCCTCTTATCATTTTTATTCAACATTGGACTGGAGGTTGTAACCAAGGAAATTAGGCAAGAAAAAGAAATAAAACATATCCAAACTAAAAGAAAGAAGCTAAACTATGTTCACAGACAATACAGTCTTTGGGCTAGAAAATCCTAAGAATTCACCCCAAACAATTGCCATTTGTAAATCTGGTAATGGACCATTGCAAATTAGGGACTGTGATACAGTTTGGATGGTTGTCCCCACTAAATTTCATGTTGAATTGTGATCCCCAGTGGTGGATGGGACATAGTGAAAGGTGATTGAATCATGAGCGCAGATTTTTCATAAATGGTTGGTGCCTCTCTTGTAGTAATGAGTGAGTACTGACTCTGTTAGTTCACACATAAGTTGATTGTTTTTAAAGAGCCTGGAACTTCTTTCTCTCCCTCTTGTTTTGGCTCACTATGTGACACGCCTTCTCCCTTTCTGTCTTCTGCCATAATTGTCAGCCTCTTGAAGCCCCACCACCAGCCCAGCAGATACTGACACCATGCAGAACCATAAGTCAAAATAAAGCTTTTTTCTTTATAAGTCACCCAGCCTTGGGTATTTCTTTATAGTAATGCAAACAAACAAATACAGACCATCTGCACCATAAAACTCTTAGAAGAAAACGGAGAGGAAATCTTCACTATTTTGGGTTAGGCAATAAGTTTTTCAGTATGGCACCAAACATAAAGCAACAACAACAAAAATACATAAATAGCACTTCATCAAAACTAAAAACTTTTATGCCATAAATTATACTATCAGGAAAATGAAATAACATCCCACAGAATGAGCTAACATATTGGCAACTTATATATCTGTCTGATAAGAAAATTGTATCCAGAATATATTTTTAAAACTCTTGAAACTCAATTGGACAAAGGATCTGAATAATCATTTCTCCAAAAAGACATAAAAATACTCAATAAGTATATGAAAATATGCTTCACATAATTAGTTATTAGGAAAACACAAACTTAAGTCTTAATGGAATACTACTGCATATTCTGTAGAATGTCTATAACAAAAAAAAGATTGACAATAACAAGTGTTGGTGAGGAACTCATTCACTGATGGGATTGTAAAACAGTTATAGCCCCTTTTGAAAATAGTTTGTCAGTTCCTCAAAATGTTGAATATAGAGCTATGTATGAGCCAGTAATTCCACTCCTAAGCATACACCACAAAGAAATATAAAGATACATATTCACAAAACCTTGTACATGAATTTTCATAGAAGTTTTCTTCATGATAGCTCCAAAATGAGTAGAACCCAAAGGTTCAGCAAGTGGTAAATTGATAAATTAAGGTGGTATATATCTTATAAGACAAAATACAAGATTATTCTACAATAAAAAAGAATGAAGTACTGGTACAGACTTTTCAGGTCAGTCTGGGCTTCAAAAGTGTCCTCAATGGGTTGGCCAGCCAAGCCCCAGAGAGCATCAATTTAACGGGCTGGCAAGCCTAGCCCCAGGAATATTGGCTCTAATGGGCTTGCAAGCCAAGACCTGAGAGCGTTGCAGTCCCCAGAATCATCTCAGCTTTGGAGTCTTGCCTTCTGCTGGCAGCTCTCCTGGTTCAGCCGGCTCAGTCTCTGGCAAACCAGCCTCCAGGATTTGGCTCTTAAGCTCCAATGAGAAATGAGGGACATGGATGGCCACAAAGTTGAGAAAGCAGGATTTATTGAAAGGACAGAAAAGCTCCCATTTTGGGAGGGGACCCAAGAGGCTTGTCTATCTGGGGCCAAAAACTTGGTATTTATATAGCCCTAAGACTGAACTGATTGAGTAGCACTAGCTGTGAACTGATTGGCACTAGCTGTGCTGCTAGGTCAGTACCAAGGACCAGCTGGCAGGAGGTAGAGGTCTAATGGTGAGCTGATTTTTTTTTTTTCTATCCCAGTAGTGAATACTTAAGCTCTAGCTTGAGAGGCTTGTAGGGAGTTTGTTTACCAATGTGAGTGTATCAGCTGGAAGTTCACTACATTGTTATCCAGAAGTTTGCTACATTGTTACCAGGAGACCTGCCTTGTCTGTCTACCTAACTTTTCTCTGACTATCTCCTTTGTCAGTACTGATTCACGCTACAGTGTGGATGAACCTTGGAAGCATTATGCTAAGTTAAAAAAGCCAATCACAAAAGACCTCATAGTATATAATTTCATTTTATGTGAAATGTCTAGAACAGGCAGATATATAGAGACCGAAAAGAGGATTAGTAGTTGTCTAAGGCTGGAGGCAAGCTGGCTAGTAATGACAAATTACTGCTAATGGGTGGTAACAGAGTTTTCCTTTTGAGGTGATAAAATATTCCAAAATTATAAGATAGTGATGGTTACACAACTCTATGAATATACCATAAATCATTAAATTGTGCACTTTAAGTAAGTGAATTTTATGTAATGCAATTAGATCTATTTTAGAGCTTTTCATCCTTTTCCATTGGTCAATTTAATCACAAATGCCACACTGTTTTAATGGCAGAAACCTGATAATATGTCTTTGGATCTGGTGAGGTTAATTGTTTCTCATTGCATTTGTTATTTAGGATTTTTTTCTGGCTATTCCTGCTTGTTTACTTTCCAATTTGAATTTTATAATCAATTTGTCTTACTCCAGAGCAACAACAACAAAAACCCACTAATGCTATTTTTATTGGTATTGGGTTGAATTTTTGGCTTGTTTGGGGGAGCAAAAAAGAAAGCAAACAGATTTATACATTTTTGTTGATTTGAGGCATTTGGTATGTACTGGGTAGCATGTTTTAGCATAGTGGAAAGAGGATAAATTTCATAGATACGTAACTTCAGGTTTCAATTTGTTTCCTTATTTAAACATGAAACTTGAACAAGTTGGTTAATTTCTCTATAGTCGAGTTTTCTCATTTAGAAAGTGGAAATAATAACACTGAAGATACAGGATGTTTGGGGAACTAAAACTTCATAAGCATGTGGGGATTTTTTTGCTCTTTTTCTTTTTCCTCTGATAAATTTCCAGTGCTAGAATAATACTTAGTTCATACCAGAAGGGGAATAAATATCTGCTGAATAAATGAATGAAATATTTATTAAAGTTCTCAGAATATATTGAGCAATCAGTTGGTAGTTCTCCCTTTTTTTTTAATTTTAGAAACAATGTCAGTATAAAATTTATATTTTGAACTTAAGCAACTTCCTTTAGTTCCCCCTTTTTTCTTTATTTTAGAAGCAATGCCAGTGTAAAATTTATATTTTTAACTCAAGCAACTTCCTTTGGCTTCTCATGTTATTAAAACATTTTGAATAAAAGCTAAGGGTGAATGTTTTTCTCTATGATACTTACCATGAAATTTTGATGTGATTGAGTATAATTTCTAAAATTTATCTTTTCATTTCATATTTTCCTCAGTGTGGTACGAATAATAGCACTAAGTGATTGCATACTGGAAGCAATTATGAATAATAAATTAAAAGCAGACTTACAGAATAACAAAAAGAAAGGGCAGTAAGTCATATCATGCATATGCACGCTAACACCATAAGAAATGGAGTTGGAAGAAAAACGTTCTATACAAACATTTTTATTAGTTTGACTTGTTCATGAGTTAGGTCATGTTTGTTATTAAATAGTGAAATTTCTACAGTAAACAATTACCAAAAACAAACAAACAAAAAACCAAAAAACACCAAACCCTGAAAAACACTATTATTCCATGAATTGTTGGCAAGGTAGAATGATAAAATGACCAATGTACCTGTGAATAAGATTATCAGCAGTGGTTAAATTCAGCTTTAATAATTAATTGCTGAATCTCTCTCTTTCTCATAATATATATCTCTCTCCAAAAATATATATATAATTCTACAAATATAAATAGAAAAATGTAGAATATAGAATACTCTAAGTATATAGGGAGTAAAATATATATTTATAAATATATATTTAGAAACATTTTTTGAATAATTTCATATATTTAGAATATTCTATGTATATAGAGAGAATATGGAATTTATTTACATATGTGCATATGTGTATGCATGTGTGAGACAGAGAGACTATTACATTACAGTGAACCCAGTTTACCTTTCTACAGACAGGTGAATGGTAAAAAAATTCATGTTGATTTGCTGATATGAGCTCTAGCTTTTGACAGTGATTTCTGGAACTTCTGACATCCAGAAGTTTAAGGTACTGTGTGTATATTTTTAAGAACAAAATTGTCTTCTTTTAATTAGCTGGAGCAGTTCTCCTAATAGTGAAATACTTAAACTAGTTGTAAATACAGCTATTTTTTCCCCCTCAAAATATTGAGGTTGTGTAGACAGCAACCAATACTAATTGGTTTGGAGATAGAATTCCCTTGTGGCTTTGTCCCTTTTGGTATGAAATTTTTCCTTCAAATTTCCATGTTTTCATCTTCTTTGTTTTATTGGGATTATTGCTATAATGATACATACATATAAGAAGATGCATATAATTGTATAGTAGAATGTGTGGACATTGAAATCAAAATACAACAAATTCAAATTTTGGCTTTACTATTAACTAGATGACTTGGCGAATCATTTAATTTCTCTGAACTTCAATTTCTTCATAAGCAAACCAGCAGGTAATTTATTCATCTATAAACTGACGGGTGATGGGTAATAACCTCTATGTCAAGAAAGTTAATAGCTTCTAAATGCCTAACACACTGCCTGTCACAGAATAAGTGCTCACCTGGAATTATTTTAATTAACACTATTGCCTCTCTCTCTCTCTCTCTCTCTCTCTCTCTCTCTCTCTCTCTCTCTCTCTCTCTCTCTCTCTCTCTCTCTCTCTCTCATTGGGTCTTACTTTGTTGCTCAGGCTGGAGTGTAATGGCACAAGCACAACTCACCGCAGCCTCCACCTCCTCCTGAGCTCAGACAAGTACCAACTCACAGGGCTATTTTTATTTTTTGTAGTGATGAAGTCTCGCTGGTTGCAAACTTCTGGGCTGATGCAATCCTCCTGCCTTCCACCTCAGCTTCTCAAAGTGCTGGGATTACAGGTGTGAGCCACTCCACCTGCCCTCCTACTGCAATTAAGTGATTGGCTTCACGTGAATGGGCAATCTAGTTGCTATGTATGTTCTTCCCTTGGGAAGTTTGGTAGAAAGGAAACAAGGTTACTTCCTTCTAAATTGTCAATGACTTCTACCTTTGCTAAATCCATGGGTTACTTCTTGGGTCTCATTTCAGTCCCCCACTCGGTTGATCCCTCCTTGAAACATGTTCTGCCCATGCTTCCAGGGCGCTGGTTTTACTGTCTTCCTAGATACTCCTTCTCCACTTCTTTGCTTGTTGCTTCTCTTCTCAGCAACTTGATGTCTCAAGTTTGCACTGCCCCAAAGGGAATTGTTCTATGACTGATCTTTTCTTCCTATGCTTATTCCTTTAGGATTCCTTCCAGTTTTGTGGTTTTCAATGTTGATCATGTCCCATATGATAGCTCAGCCCAGTCCTCACACTTGAACCTTGGCACAAATATCCACCTCCTGACTTATCTCACTTTTCAGTGAGTTTAGTAATATGGTCTTACTTTTGTATTCATTATTTGGTGATGAAAATAAACTTATGAATATTAGAAAGTTCCAAGATAACTCAAGTGAAAAGCCATAGGTATTCTTTCAGTACTTTTAAATTTACAGAATATATTATTTAAACACTATAGTAATAATATTTTATGGTCAAAATGAGACTAGTCTATTAACTAGCATTTATTTTTTATAACTTTCTATTTAGGTGTGCTATAGTCACTGCATTGTTTGGAAGTAATAGTCACAATTTTCAGACTCCTACAAAGATTTTATTTTGGGACATGGTAGGTATGCAATCTATGTTAGTATGTTTCTTGTCATTATATGTACCTACTTTATTTCCTCTTGGTAATTCACTATAATGTAAATTAAAAGTTATTATTGATGAATGTCAGATTAGATAAAGACAAGACAAAAATAGAGTCTGCAGTTGGATGAGCTATAAAAGTGACTCAGAGGAAGCAAATGATACATAAGAGGTTTGTTTGTTTTATAAATTCAATGGTAACAGAAAGGAAGCAGGTAGCAAAGGGCACCACCCACGACAGCAGATATCTCAATCAAGTGGCCAAGAGGACCCCTTCCATGGATGAGAGTCAGTGCTTGCTCAGAGCTCATAATGCTTGCTCAGTGAATTCATAAATAAATTCATAAATAAAAGATTTGCATAGAGGAATGGAGGTTATGTATGGCCTTGACAATAGACGTTTCCCTTCACTAATGCTAATCTACATGACATCTCTGCAGAGTGCCTAACCTGCCCACAACAGAGTGTGGTATCGAGTCTCCAATATAGTACCGACACCCAGGACTACCAACTGACCATCTGGTACAGGTGGATTACACAATACTCTATCTTGGAGAGAATTGCAATTTGGCTTCCCTGAAATAGATACTTACTCTAGAAAAGGATTTGTTTTTCCTGCATAGCATGCTGTCGCCATCAATATCATCACAACTAGAATATTGACATCAGCATAGTAAAGACACCAAATGTTTTTATCACCACAACGATCTCTTATGTTGTCCATTTGTAGCCACACCCACCTTTTTCTTGCATCCCATCCTTGATCTCTGGCAACCACTAATCTATTCTTCAATTTCATAATTTTATTTCAAGAATGTCACATAAGTGGAATCATATATCATGTTATATTTAAGACTCACTCTTTTCACATAGTGTAAGAGGGGGGATCCCCCAAAACTGAAATTATCTTTTGGGGGGCAGGCCTCTTGTAGTATAGGTTTCCCTGGCTAGGAAAGTGTTCTAGAAACCCATCAGTGTACCAGCTAGAATTGTTGTGAGAGGTTGTGTTTGGCTTCAGTGGATTTTTTTTTTTTTTTTGAGATTCTTTCAAGGTATTTACCCATTTCATGATGGGTGATTTACACAAACAACCTGCCCACACTGCACTGAGTGTTCAGCAGTTTTGACCAAAAGCGGTATGATCCCTGTGCCCACCCTCCCTATTCACCCAATCTCACCCAGAGTGATTTTTTCATTTGTTTCCTTGGAAGAAAAAAATCCTCACAGGGACAAATTTTGCCGATGTGGAGGATGTGAAACAATGGCAAAGTACTAAAAGGCATCAAAATTGACGAGTTCAAATACTGTTTTTGAGCAGTGGAAAAAGCATTTCGATAAATGTATTGCATCAAACAGAGAGTACTTTGAAGGTGACTAAAGTTTAAACATGTAAGAATAAATATGCAATTCTTTAATAAATAAATTCCAGGGTTTGGGGGTCCCCCCTCATAATTTCTTGGCAATTCATCCAAGTTACTACATCTATCAGTAGTTCATTTCTATTTACTGCTGAGTAATATTCCATGATATGAATTCACTGCTGTTAGTTAAACCATTCACCTGTTGAAATACATCTGTATTGCTTGCAGTTTTGGAGTTTGAACATTTTCATAAAGGTTTTTGTGTGAACATACCTTTTCATTTATCTGTGATAAATGCCCAAGAGAGCAGTTGCTGCAACATATGGGAATTACAGAAAATGGTCAACTGTTTTTCAGAATGGCTTTACCATTTTCCAGTCCACTTGAAATGTCTGACTGATCTAGTTCTCTCTGCATTCTCCACAGAATTTGGTATTATTAATCCTTTTAATTTAAGTCATTCTGATAGGTGTATAGTGATATCTCATTGTGGTTTTAATTTGCATTTCCCTGATGGTTGATAATGTTGAGTATCTTTTCATGTACTTTCTTATTATCTGAAAATCCTCTTCTATGAAATGTCTGTTTATGTCTTTTGACCATTTTTTAATTGGGTTGTTGCTTTTTTTTTCTGTTTTAACTGTTGCATTTTGAGATACATTCTAGATACCAGTCTTTTGTCAGATACGTGGTTTGCAAAGATTTTTCTCTATGTCTTTAACTTAGTTTTTAATTTTAATGAGGTCCAAATTATTTTCTTTCTATGGATCATGCTTTGGGTGTCAAGTCTAAAAACTCTGACTAGTTCTAGATTCCAAATATTTTTATTTTTTTCTAAAAGTTTAATTATTATTATTATTATTTTTTACATTTAAGCCTGTGATCTATTTTAAGTTAACTTTTGTATAAGGTGTAAGGTTTAAGTTGAGGCTCATTTGGGAGTTTTTGAGGGGTTTTAGGTTTTGCTTTTGTTTGTTTGCCAATGGATGTCCAATTGCTCCAGTACCGTTTATTGAGATGATGTCCTTCTTGGATGAACTTAAGAGTCTATAAAAGTGAGTGGTCTATCACAGAAACAAAGAACCGAGCATCACATGTTCTCACTCAAAAGCGGACCTTGAACAACTATCGTAATACTATAAGAAAGGGATTGCCAGTAGTGGGAAACTGCCAGGGAGGAGGCACATCTCATTAACAAGGGTACCTGCATAATGAACATTTGTATACCTAACACTGAATTTTACCCCACATATTAAAAATAATTTTTTAAGAGATAAATCCTTCTTGCATTGGATTACTTTTGCACTATTGTCAAAAATCAGCTAGCCATACTTGTGTAGGCTTTTTCTGTATTCTTTATTTGGTTCTATTTGTCTATGTATCTCTTCTTCTACTCATCTCTCATTGTTTTAACTACTATAACTAAATAGTAGGCCTTAATATTGAGCAAAGTGAATCCTTTCTCTTTATCCTTTTTAAGATTGTTTTAGCTATTCTACCTTTCCATATAAATCTAGAGTAACCAACAGACTTTTAAAGGCCTTATTCATCTCCAGAGAATCCCACATTTGTAAACATTGTCTTGGCATTTATTTCATCACACAGCAGCAGATGACCTGATAGAACAGAGGGATGACCTATCAGAGACTCAGTTATGGAGTAAGCTGTGTAGCACCACATTGGAGCATGGTATACTTTCCTGCAAGATGCAGTGTGCACTCAGTGATCTACCAGTATATAATACTGTCTCTTTCCTAGGCAGAAATTGTGGATTTGGAAACCAAGATCTAGAAGTGGTAGTTTTCCCTTCATCATCATTATGAATCTACTGCAGAATTTCTGCTTCTAGTCCTGCAAACTGGATTCTACTGATTGAGAGATGTTAATTAACAGACAGAAAGGCCTTCATGAGGAAATATAATATTTGTTGCATCAAACTGGGTTTTAATTTGCCATATGGCCATTTTGAGATTCTTGTTGCTCTTTGTCAACAGGCAATGAGGCAGTTCCCTGTATTTGCTGGAGACCTTGATCCTGATTATCAAGGAGAAATAGGGTTTGTGCTTCACAATGGTGAGGAGATCTAGCCCTGGAAACGAAAAGATTTCCGGAGTGTCTTGTAGTACTTCTGTCCCCGGTGGGCAAAGGTAAGAAAAAACTATAACAACACAGAGAAAAATAACTCAGAGCCAAGTTCCAGTGGGAAGAAAGATTTGGATCATGGAGAACCATGACCATCTGCAGGGCTGACAAAGAAAAAAGAGGACACAAAATAGATACTAAAAACAAACTTATCATTACCAACAGCGACCTTGCAATCAAATGCAAAAATGAAAGTGAAAGTAACTGTGCATATATTTCCCTTGCTTTCTTACGATGATATTTGTATATATGAGGGGGATCCCGAAAAACAGAATTTATTTATTAAAAAAGTATATTTGTTCTTATACGTTTAAACTTCAGTCACCTTCAAAAGTACTCTCCATCTGATGCAATATACCTATCGAGATGCTTTTTCCACTGCTCAAAACAGTTTTTGAACTCGTCAGTTTGGATGCCTTTTAGTGATTCTGCCGTTTCTTGTTTCACCTCCTCCACATTGGTAAAACGTTTCCTTTTGAGGAATTTCATCATCCTGGGAAACAAAACAATGTTGCTCAGGGCAAAATTGGGTGAATAAGGATGATGGGGACGGGGTCATGACACTTTGGGTCAAAAACTGCTGAACACTCTGCACAATGTAGGCAGGTTCACTTGGGCATCACCCATCATGAAATGGGCAAATGTGTTGAAAGAATCTCAAAAAAAAATTTTTTTTTTAACTGCAGCCAAACAACCTCTCACAACAACACAAGCTGGCTCCCTGACGCCGACGGGTTCCTAGAACACGTACCTAGTGGGGGAAGCCCATATTACAAGGGGTCCACCCTCCAAAATGTAATTCCAGGTTTTTTGGGTCTCCCCTTGTACCTCCCTTTCCCTACTATTTAATATATGGTGTATTGGTTTATGTGATAAACAACTTTTAAGTTGCAAACTATCAAAGGGGGATTGTGATTTTACTGGAAATGTAATAAGCGTTACTTCCAGATGAAAACAGTGACTTCGGGGATTTTGCATCTTCTATTTTTTTGGGAGATGTTTAAGTTACCCAATACAAGGAACAGTTGCATTACGCAGTACAAACACGTTTCTGTTTCAATGTGTCAGTTTAAATGTGACTGAAGGGTGTGTGGACACTGTGTTTTTATCAAGGCACTGATACTCATTCTGAGCCTTCTCTTTCCTGTTTCTTTGTTGATCCTAAGAGGTACTTTCTAATCAGTGAAATGGAAGAAAGTCAGGTCCCTAAGACAAAGACAAGTCATCTCATCTGATTTTGTTTCCTGCCTACCTCTCTGGATAAAGTACTAGTGCTCACCACCTCCCCAAAGATGCAAATACCAGCCCATCCAATCCTTCCCCAGGACCTGAAGTCCAGCTTGTTTCCTGGCTTTCCCACTTAACGGGATTTGGAATTACATAGGTCATGGCCAGCCCATGGGAAGGTAGGACTGGGGCCATTCCGCATGAAAGTCCTCAGGTTTGTAGGTTACATGAGACCTGTTAGTAAAGGGTTTCCAGTTGGCTCTATCCATTTAGAGAACTAAATTCAGTGTTTTATTTAGCTTTAGCTTCAGTGACCTGGTGCCTGATTCCTCATGTGCCTGCCTTTGGGGAGCACAGATTTGGTTGAAGAGCTAGAAAAAAAGAGGCAGGTATAGCTGACAAATAGCTGGCCCACCTGGCAGTCAGCTGCTGCATGATAATGTGGTGAGGTTCAGGACAGATTTGTTTCCTCTCTTCATTTTGACTTCATAATTCTCTCCTCATCTGAGCCCATGGATGAGAGCCTTTATTACTCCAAGAGTACAAAATCAGAAACTAAAGGAAACCAAATTAATGATTTTAAAAGAAACTTACAAAATCAAAATAATAGTCCAGAAAAGCTTTGAGGGTAGATGGGATCCAGCAAAACCAGCTTTTTCTTTGTCCTTCAAATAGGTAAAAGGAAGAAAAAAAATGTTGAAAGGAAGAACTTGATACTGGTATGTGTATGTATATTGGGGTCGAAGAGGGGTTTGTGCCATATTCATCCTCAGGTCTAGAATAACAAACACTTGGCTGGGTGCAGTGGCTCATGCTTGTAATCCCAACACTTTAGGAGGCTGAGGCAGGATTGTTTGAGCCCAGGAGTTCGAGACCAGGCTGGGCAACATAGCAAAATCTCATCTCTATGAAAAATATCAACAACTAGCCCTGCATGGTGGCATGTATCTATAGTCCCAGTTACTCAGGAGGCTGAGGGAGAAAAAACGCCTGAGCCCAGGAGACTACAGCTAGCTGTGCTTGTGCCACTGCCCTCCAGCCTGAGTGACAGAGTGAGATCGCTGATGAAAGAAAGAGAAAGAAAGAGAAAAAAAAAAAAGGAAGGAAGGAAGGAAGGAAGGAAGGAAGGGAGGAAGGAAGGAAGGAAGAAAGAGGGGAGGGGAAAGAAAGAAAATAAAGAATGCTGGAATCATATGTGAACCCCTGACAGAAAGAGAGAAAAAGAAAGAGAAAGAAAGGGAGGGAGGGGAAAGATCCCACCACTGAATACAGCAGAGAATCCACCTCAGGAAAAAATATTCTATGCCTGAGTTTCAAACTTAAATGATAAGAGAACACTAACTTTGAATAGTTCGCCTACAAGTGACTAGATTAATTTTACTATCTGATTGAGTAGAGATAGAGACTCCAAATAGAAACCACATCCCTGTGTGGAAAAACAAAACTAAATGTCTGCATACCTGACATACCAGCAAATAAATGACGTGCTTATGGTAACTGTTTCCTGTCGCAGTTATTCTAATGAGCTCCTCTTGCTTTAGTGAGATATGGCAGAAAGTGTTATTTTTATTTTCAGCAAATGCAAAGGTTATCTCAGTCCTGGTGGGATTGGAGGGATGGTGAGTGTTAAGTCTTTAGAATAGAGCTTCTAAAAATGGTAGCAGAGCACAGAGTTCTAATAAGTAACAATTATTTTAAAAGCTGTGTTATAATTAGGCTTTAATAATTGCTTCATATATTTTAAAGTGCATATATCATTCCACAGAGACTTTTACTTCACAATTGGCTTACCTTAGTCCTTCAATTTGTCTAATTGTCAGTTCATGTAAAATGTTAACATGAATTATATGGCTATTATATAAACAAGGGGGGAACCCAGAAAAAAACAGAATTATCTTTAGAAAGCAGGTGCTTGTAGTATAGACTTCCCCACTAGGTTAGAGTTCTAGGAACCCATCGACATCAGTGTACCAGCTAGCATTGTTGTGAGAGGCTGTGTTTGACTTCAATGAATTTTTTTAGATATTCTTTCAATGTGTTTGCCCATTTCATGATGGGTGATTTATGAGCACACATGTCCATACCGCTCTGAGTAATCAGAAGTTTTTGACCCAAACGGCATGACCCCTACGCTCCACCCTCCCTATTCACCTGATCTCACCCTGAGTGACTTTTGTTTTGTTTTGTTTTCCCGGACGAAAAAAGTCCTCCAAGGAAAATGTTTTGCTGATGTGGAAGAGGTGAAACCAAAAAATGGCAGAAGCATTAAAAGGCATCAAAACTGATAAGTTCAAAAACTGTTTTGAGCAGTGGAAAAAGCATCTTGATAGGTGTATTGCATCAAACGGAGAGTATTTCGAAGGTGATTGAAGTTTAAACACAAGAATAAATACACAATTTTTTATAAATAAATTTTGGTTACCCCTCATAGTATATACATTGGTTAACTAATTTTTAGATAAGATAATTAATGACCTTTCTTTTTGTAAACCATATAATCATATAATATTATTATTTTTATTACTTCTATTATCAATAGTTTCCTGATCTTCCTTTCCATTTTAAGAAAGCACTGGTGAATTGAGAGTGCAAGTTCTTTCTTTGAAAATAACTTTTTAATGAGAACATACGGCAAATTTAAGAAAGTGAAACAACACTAGCATTTTTCCAAGTGATTTATAGAGCAGACGTATCATTTCAGATTCTATTTTCACAGATGACTGGAAAAGAAGTTGGTTTCATTCAGCTTCTATTTTATCTTAAAATTAGACAAATGTTTTATTATGTTATTTTTATACTCATTTCTTCACTGTAAGAATACAACTTCTTAGAGTTTCCTCCTTCAAAGAATATGTGATTCTAGAATTCCTAAAGAAGCTCAGAATCCCTCATTAGTATTTGCGTGTAAATTGTTAACTGAAAAGACTTTCTGGAAGTCAATATCACATAGCAACCACCCTAAGGGAGGAGAGTTTGCCCAGAAAGCAACTTGTGGTTGTTAGAAATCACATCTGTACCTACAATGTAAATTCAACCTGTCATTCCCAAATTACAGTCCTTTGAGATCATAATTTACTTTACCAGGGGAGATTTTTTTTTTTTTTTTTACTTTAACTCACATTAAAGTCTCATTCTATGACAGAGAGACATTTATAATAATGGATAATCTCATATCAGTCACTCGGTCATTTTAAGTATTATACGTAAGCACATGCCCTATACTGCTCTTGCTCAGTCTGCCCACAGATAAGGTTCTCTACCATTTTTCAGTCATTTAGGGACATAAATTGCACATAATACTTGGTACAGAGGAAGAAGATAAGCTGTGCTCAATCCACCTTTAACCAGAAAGGAAAGTTATTTATAAAATGGTGCTTCCTGAGGAAGACTAAATGGCCTTTATTAAAATGAAAGAAATTGTGAGCTTCTAAAAAATCTTAAAATAAATAATCCCAACATTTCTGGGAACGAAGTCATCCCTTAGCAAATCTTGACAGATAATTTATGCTTTTGGAATAGAGTCATCCAGGCATATGACCGTCCTTGATTAATAATGAATATATATTCAAGATCATCATAACACTGTATTGTGTTACACAGTCAGTGTTAATCAATTGGAATAGAAGCAGCAAATGTGATTACTCTATAATCAGAATACATCAGCAAGTGATGGCTCATCAAAGGAAAGTGTATTATGTAATCATGATTCCATAAATTGGCTTTATGTAATAAAACATAAAATACAGCCAGTCTAGGTCCTGCTGAATAGTTCAAAGATAACATTAATGCCATCCCTTCAAAGAGGTAACTGTGCTGAATGGGTTTAAAAGGGTGACATGGACACAAGAAAATGATTCTATTGAGGTGACCTCAATAGAATCAATGTAAGTGTGAACTGTGTCCAACTGCATTCCTCTCTTTGTTCTCCTGAAGAATGCTACCCTGGTTCTGTAATGCCTTGCATTTTTAAAAAATTAATGATTGTTTCAGAGGATATATTAAACTAGGTTTGCATTAATCTTCTTTTCTGTTCACCACAGGCACTTCATATGTAATGGAGAGCATCTTCTCTATCTTGTGCTCTCAGCAGGCTTTTTGTGGCTGAGTTATGTTTAGATAATCAGAGCTGGAATTCTTGACAGTCTCTGTATTTACTCTGCATAATCTCTAAAATTTGGATGTATCCCTATCTATGAATTTAGGGCCAGTGCAGAGGGGTGGGGACACAGATCCTGACATCCCTTATGCTGAGAACTCAATTGCATCTTCATGGGAAAGAGAGTTCATGTAAACCAGGCATGGTGGTGCATGTCTATATTCCTGGCTGCTTGGGAAACTGAGGGGGAGGATTCTTTGAGCCCAGGAGTTTAAGGTCTCTGTCTCTATAATAATAGTAATAATAATAATTTAAAAAGAGAGTTCACTTGTGCATTAGTCATATTAAGGGACCACAAGTTCTGTGGAGAGACTCTTGAGAAAAAACACTACTGAACTTGAAGAAAATGCTGAATTTTCAGTTTCCCTTCATCTCTTTTCACAATGCCCCTGCAAAAGATTATGAATGGAGGCTGCTATTGTTATGGAAAACGAAAGAACTAAACTAGGATTGAGAAAGTTGTTTCTATGAGAATGAGACTGAACACATATTAACCATTGTAAAAATGTATTCCTTAGAGCTAGTCTTGAGATAGTACATACCCTTATAACAGGTTTGTGTCCAACTCCAAAAGTCTGAATAGTTGCCATATCTTACTCAACTTGAGGTACCCTTAGAAGAAAGTTGAAATCATCTTGATGCACAGTGAAAAATAGAATTTTCTCCTTCGTTCGCAAAATAAGTTTATGAAGAAGCAATAGAAAGCAAGAAAAGGACCTAGTCCAAGAATCATTGCAGGCTGAGTCTCTCCCACAAGGCTCCATTATCTCTGTGTTGTCTTACCATTCACAGGAGTATGTGGAAGGAT
This sequence comes from Carlito syrichta, assembly GCF_000164805.1. Classification (NCBI taxonomy): domain Eukaryota; kingdom Metazoa; phylum Chordata; class Mammalia; order Primates; family Tarsiidae; genus Carlito; species Carlito syrichta. The sequence continues at coordinate 112,938 of NW_007252917.1, read as the reverse complement.
CTACATATTCCTCCACACTTTCTGACTCACTGAGTGCCTCTCAGAAAAATGTATCTCAACCACTTGTTGCTCTCTGTACGCTTCTCTTCCAACACAATTTCAGATCATAATAGCCCTTTATAAATGCTTTTTGATAATAATGCTTCATAAGTGGTATCATGGATTAGGAGTAAACAGATCTGATTTCTAAGACCTTCCTTTTATTCATGTCTTTTGAATATAAGAGTTTCATGTATCAATTTTGTGTAAGAGGTAGGGGGTGTAAAACTTTCTTTTAATGAAATTGTATGTCTGTGTATGTGTATGTGTGTGTGAAAAGTGCCTCATATTTTTAGTGCTAAAATGTTCAAGCATTATCTCCCTAAATGATGCAATTTTAATGGGATTTATGTCATATAAAAGCCAGATATTTGGTTGTCATCCAGATATTTGGACATCCATCTTTATCTTATTTATTTTAAAGTTTTTAATTTGTCTATCCATAAAAGATGCTCCTATAATCCCCAATTATGAGAATTTAAATTAAATCTATATTAAAATAATATAATCCATATGATATTTGAAGTAGAAAAGAGGCAACAAATTTCTGTTCAACCCTCATTGTTTGCATAAGAAAATAAATACAAAAAACATTGTTTCTCTGCCTACAAAATTAAACATATCTTCTGATGTAGAAATTGTGGATAGCATAGGAAAAAAAATTGACCTTGTAACCAATTTTTAAATAAAGTTTGACTTAATTTTGTCCTTCTTAAAAGAGAGCATGGCAATGGGGTGCAGTAGCTCACACCTGTAATCCAAGTCCTTTGGGAAACCAAGACAGGATAATTGCTTGAGCCCAGGAGTTCAAGACCAACCTAGGCAACATAGTGAGACCTCGTCTCTACAAAAAATTAAAACATTAGTTGGGCATGGCGGCACACACCTGTAGTCCGTTCCAGTTATTTGGGAGGCTGAGGTTGAAGGATCACCTTAGCCCAGGAGGTCAAGGCTACGGTGAGCCAGGGTCATGCCACTGCACTCCAGCCTGGGTGACAGAGAGACACCCCGACTAAAAATAAACAAGAGAGAGAGAAAGAGAGCATAGTGTCTATGGATACATAAGGTTTGCTTTAAGGTTCAGACTTGTGGTGTGTCTAGCCACTTCTGGCATTTTCCGGGGGAGGGCAGCCTTAAATGTAAAACAGAGGATGAAGAACAGGTTGCACAACTACTAGAGACATTGTCATGAAGAGAGTCAGCAACCCATATGTCTCTACTTCCTCCTCTGTAAAATGGAGATAAAATTTACCTCCAAAATTTATTTTGAGAATGAATTTAGTTAATATGATAAGTGATAGTGCTTGACATCATTAAACATTTATTAACATTATATGTAGACGTCACACTCAACATTCCAATTGTGTTCTGAACATTCTTGTTTTAGCAACTGATTTCAATGCTTTCATCTATGAATCCATATAAACCTTTTGAAATAGGGCCTTTCTTCCTCTGTGCCACTGGTAAAGGTATGAGTGCCTCAGTTTCACTACTTTCCAATGTTTATTTGCAGAGCCTTTCAAAAATTAAGAATCTCCCCTTGTTCTTGCTATTCTAGATTATGGTGAACCAGCCAGTTCACCATTTGTTAAGTACTCATCCAGCTAGCCTGATGTTCTTGTCATTTCTTTGCCTGTCATGAGAAGAAAATTTCCTTACTACTTGCTTGTAGAGTTGTCCTGTCTCTTACTTGTTTTGCATCATTCCATCAACTGTGAAATGCCCTATCAGCAAATAGCATATAATTCCATAATATGCACTGTAGAGTATTCATAGGATCATGGGGGGAATTGGTTTTAAGTGTTGTCAAAAGACAAACAAGATTTCCATGCACAAGTTTTGCGAAGCATAACAAGTAAGACTCAACTCTAATCTCAAGGGACTGAAGTGTAATGATACTATTTTTTCTTACAGAATTCCCGGAAGATCTTTCAGGACTACACAATAAATGTCTGGGAAGGTCAGAACATGAAAACGCATAATAACTGAGTTCCTTTCCTCCCCTTCCCTTAATGTACAACTAAGGTACTTGATCAGTTGATTCAGTCTCTAGTATCGGCTGCATTTAGTGCCATCCAGAGACAGCATTCTGAAAACGTTCCTGGAAGTATCTTAGGCTTGAGACTGGCTTTATTTCCAGGGTTTTCTCAAATGCACAGATTGAGGTTTGGGGATTTTGTTTGTTTGTTTTTGAGTATAAAACAGAAATATGTTTCCTGGCCATGCAAAAGACATTTGTACCATGTAGGGAAGCAGCAAATCAAAGGATACAGGGTCATCATACAGATGATGGATGAGAAAACAGGTCCTATGAATACTCTACAGTGCACTGTACCACAATTCAGCTTTCCAATATTTGTATCACAACATGGCAAAATATCTACTGGCCACTTATTTTGTCATATGTTTATGTAGTCTATATAATGTGTTTTATAAAGCATGAGAAAATATTCCACCACATTTTAACTCTTAAGCACATTAGCAGGTAAGTACTAATGTGCAGAAACTCAAACGAGCTGAGCTTTTTGGGGGGTCATTTATTCTTTTTCATTTTAAAAAAAAATTATAAGATGTTATTCAAAGGGAATCCTGAGTAGGCATAGTTCTCAAAGAACTTAAACTATTGTAGAGGATATAGATATGATGACTAAACTCTGACTTTTTTTCTTTACCTTGCCAAATTCCTAATTTTGAATGTGATTTACTTTCCAACCTGGCTCTGGCATAACATCACATAACAGATAAAGAACGAAAATAAAAGTATTTTATGACCCTGAAAAGCTGTCTTTTGGGGCTTCTGGGCATCTTTGAAGACACTTACCTGCTCTCTCAGAAGTCTGCCACCACCCTTAAAGCTTTATCTACATATCAGAAACTTGGCTTCTTTATTGTTCCTCAAGCTACCCAATCCTTTACTGCTTTCAAAATTTCTTTGACAACTCTAGTTGACTAATTATCAGTCAGAAAATCTACAAATCCACCTATGGCCTGTGCCACCCCGCTCCCAGCCAGGGCATTCCTGAACCAAACCAGTGTAAATCTCACACATATTGATTTACAGTTTCTTGTAACTTCTGTCCTCCTAAATTTTGTGTAACCAAGCTATAAATCAATCACAACAGGCACATGTTCTTAGGACCTCCTGGGGATGGATGCCACAGGCCTAAGTTACCCACATTTGGCCCAGAATAAACTATCTTAAATATTTGAGTTTGGGATCTTTTGTCAACAAATACCTACCGAAAGTAAGATGCAAAATGAGGGATATAAGTGCCAGAAGAGAGAGTTACCTAACTGGAAGGGAAATTCAGAACAGAGAGGTTAAGGGAAGCCTTATTGATAAACAAATATTGGAAGATTCCATGAGGAGTGATGGAGCTGTGATGTGGATATGTGGGGTCAGATGAAGGTTACTGAAAGCAACAGAGTAGCATAAAGCAAAGACAAGGAGAACTTGTAGTTTTATTGGAAAAGAGTGGCCGGCAATCATTGTCACCACATTATTGGGGGTCTTGAATGCCAGAGAAAGGAGCTTGTACATGACCCTCTCATCAGTGGAAAATTATTGAAGACCTTTGTTGGAAAAATGCAAAAATATGGATAATTAATCTAGCCATGATATTTAACATGGATTGGCTAAGCAATGGGCAGGAGGAAAGGAGAACTTTAGGACAAATAAGGAAAGGAAAGATATAAATCATTGAGTATGCTTGCAACCTTCATGTCATCTTGTTTATGATCTAACACTTAAAACAATGCCATTACAAGGGAAATTGCAACATCAGCACAATGCTGTACAGGAGGAAATTAAGGTTCAAATGAGAGAAATAGTTTGACAAAATGTGAAGTTTTGTGATATATTAGAATGAGCAGATTTCAAAGTCTTAAAAAATAACAACAGGCCAGGCTCGGTGGCTCAGCCTGTAATCTCAGCACTTTGGGAGGCCAAGGCGATTGGATTGCCTGAGCCCGCAGGTTCGAGACCCACCTGGGCAACTTGGCAAGACCACGTCTCTACAATAAATCAAAAATTAGCCAGGCGTGCTAGTACGCGCCTGTAGTTCAGGCTACTTGGAAGGCTGAGGCTGAAGGATCGCCCAAGCCCAGCAGGTCGAGGCTGCTGTGGCCGGGTGCATGCCACTGCACTCCAGTGTGGGCGACAGAGTGAGGCTCCAACTCAAAAAATAAAAAATAAATAAAAATAAAATAAAAATTAAAAAACAATGGCAACTATGTTCAGACCCTGGCTTTGCTTGGCTGAGTACTCTGGTGAAATCATAAAACTTCTCAGGACACTGGTGACTCCCCCGAGTCTGAAAACAACCTGTCTTGTGGGTTGATGTGAGGATTAAAGGACAAAATTAAAAGACAAAGTGAATTAAAGCCACTGACATATTTTTAGAGGCTAAAGTAATTATTTGCCCAAGATCATACAACCAGGGTGGAGTCAGAAGTCAGACCTACATCTTTTCCTGTTAAATCAAGCTCTGTTCATTCACTCCTAGAGGATAGAGGATCACAGGTGAGGATGTGAAACTGGGGAAGGGGAGTTGCAGTAAAGAAGAGAGGATAGACACAATTGGTATTGAGGGATAGGATTGCAAGGACTTGGCAACTGATCCAATTAGTGCTGGAATGTGCCTTTTGCATGAATTTCTGTAGAGAGCATGTTCTAGAGTGTGTAATGGGCACATGACTGACTTCAGGGCCATGCTGGCACAAGGCAAACACTGTGCATCTATACCAAATATTCAATGATGGGCACAGGCCAAAAGGACTGGTAGTATCTGTTTCTGATTCAGTTCTCTGGTGTTGCTTCATGTAACTCTGGAACTTTGTATCTCATTTGTGGCAAAATACAACTTTGAAGAAAACGTTTGTAGAGAATGGGATGACTTCCTTCCTCCAGATTCTTCCCTGTCAGGAATCTGCAGTATCCTCTGTGTTCCATATGAAAGTCAGATGAAGGAAAGTGATTTTTTCTCAAGCAATGCATGGCATCTGACTATGTTAAAACAGATAAAAGGGAAATGATATTTAACAGAAATAAAACTGGAGGCTGGGCTCGGTGGCTCAGTCTGTAATCCCAGTGCTTTGGGAGGCCGAGGTGAGTAGATTGCCTGAGCCCACGGGTTCGAGACCCGCCTGGGCAACTTGGCGAGACCTCATCTCTACAATAAATCAAAAAATGAGCCGAGCGTGGTAGCGCGCTCCTGTATTTCCAGCTACTTGCAAGTCTGAGGTGGAAGGATCGCCGGAGCCCAGCAGGTCGAGGCTGCGGTGGCCGGGAGCGGCCACTGCACTCCAGTCTGGGTGACAGAGTGAGACTCCAACTCAAAAAGAAAAAAAAACTGGAAAAATTGACAATACACTAACTTGTGTTGTCAAGGACATCCACCTATTTTCCTCCCATCCCATCCCTCTTTTTAAAACACAAAACTCTTCATATTATTAAAAAGAAAGTCCTTTGTACATCAAATCAGTATATTGTTCAATCACATTTCCTTTGCTTTCAGAGTCAAGTTGCAGGATATTACGTGATAGTTTGATGTACTTGGTGGAAATGTCAGCTTTCTCTACCTGTTTCCACTCTTTTACAAAAGTCGTGCTGCTCTCACTATACCAAAGTGTACCACATCCCTCTCTTCCAAGGTGGGTGATGAAGGCCTCAGCTCTACTGTGAAGGTTGGTGGGGCCATTAGGTCTAGGAAAAGGGGTAGGGTGAGATGCTCCTCCCCTCCTTCACATGGATGCCTCCAACAGTAGAGCTCAGCCCAACTGTTGAGAAACTTTGTTTGTCTACTGCATTCTTGTTTGTACTCCAGGTTTATTCAGAAAGAAAGAGAGACAAGGAGAGAGAAGAAGGGAGGGAGGAAGAAAGGAAGGGAGGGAGGGAAGGAGAGAGGGAGGGAGGAAAGAAGGAAAAGAAGAGGAAAAGGTGGAAGAGGAAGAAGAAGGAAGAGAGGGAGGAAACAGAAGGAGGAAAGGAGGGAGGGAGGGAGGGAGGGAGGGAGGGAAAAGGAAGGATGATGGGATCACAAACTGGCATTCCACTGCAAACTTGACTAATGAAGTTGAATTTCCTACCCTGAGATCAGTCTTTCCAACTGTGAAATGGCACAGTTTCATTTGACACTACCTGAAGGATATTTGGATAATGTTAAAAGTCACTTACATTTTACATACCATCTTTTCTTGAGAAAAACAAAGTGCTGATGACATATTTTTCATAGACTATGCATTATCCCAGGAATGTAGATATTATATCAAGTTTTCTCATCATCAACCAAACTTACCTTTTATGAGAGGACCTCTGTTTTATGGTATTTTAAAATTAACTTTCAAAGGCAAAACAAAAATCCATATTTTTTTCTATATTAATCATAGGGACATATTTTAATTGTTTTTTAAAATGAGATCAGTGAAAATTCCAGTGAGCTTTTAAAAATGGGGAGTCTTTTAAAATGCACCTAGCATCTCTAACTTTCCTTAGTGACCCAAAGCAAATACCACAAATCTAACCCCTCCCTTCCAGAGGAATGGTTTCATTGAAAAATTAGAAAAAACAGATGTGGAGTACATTTAACTCATTCTACCTTCAATGTACTATTTTTAGTAGGCAAACTTCTCATCATTAGACTGTTTTGTTTTCGGTTCTGCCCAAAGACTTCAGAATGTTTGATTTTTGTGTTTTCTTCATAATAAATAAACATAATTTACATTGCTTTGATCTGACCAAATAATCTTACAATACAGAGGTATTTTCTTTTATTGCTTCTTAAATATTAGTTGGTTTTTTTTTTTTGCTTCCTAAATATTAGTTAATGGACTTGAAACCACCTGCTTTTGTGATAAATTATAAGACTACACACACACACATGTGTCCACGTGTGTATGTGTGTGTGTGTGTATCCTCTTTCTTGAAGACTTTGCTAATCTGACCTGAGAGGCCTTTTAATGGACTATGAAAAGAGTTTCCCTCCTCCTCTTTTAAATCAAAGTCTTTCATCTTTTGTTTATACATGATACCTTAATCAAATGGGATACTTTGACTAAATTTATTAAAAATCAGAGAGAATCATTTTTAAACAAATAAGAAACTGAAACTTGTAACTGATTATGGTGAATAGATTATCCAGTGCATATGTAAACTATTACTTTGTAGTGTTAGCTGTTTTATAAGAAATAATTTCCCCATAAGAAAATCTTCTTTAAAAGAGACTTTTCAAAGAAGGAAAAATCTAGTAATTGAGGCACTTAGCAATACAGTGAAGTGCTCCTTGAAAGTTGAGGAAAGAATTAGTAGCATTTTCTTAGACTTTGTACACATTACTGGTTACCATGGCCACATCAATTCAAGGTTATTTAAGAGCAAACAACATAAAAATTGGCACAATGCAATGAAGAATATAAACAATTCCAAATCCTTTGGCATCCTTCAGTGAAGTCCTATTAGAATCTGTTTGACCTTGTCTTCACCTCCTGTGAAATAACTGTATGCATGTATATATGTATGTATGCAGGTAACTTCTGGAATGCCGTAAAGATTACTGGTCCTGATGGGTTATGAAAATGTCTAAACTCTGTGATTATTATTATTATTAGTTTTTAGAGGGACTGGTTCTTTATTTCAAAAAGACACATCAATATGCAGTATCAAAACAGGTACACTATTGGTATCTCTTTCTCCCGATTGGCCCCAAAGAGATGACACCAAAGGAGAGTACATTTTAAGTCAATATGCTGCAGGATGTACACCTAACAGATTTCATAGAAACCTTGCCAAAAAGTGGGGACTGGATAGGGAAAGAAACTTCAAAGATCAGCATACTGCCAGTCCACAAATTGTAGGCTCTCACAGCCAGATGGGGTGGCCAGGGCACCCCAAACCCAAAGAAGTCAAGTTTTAAAATAATATAAAATTTAAAGAGTTTTATACACAGGCTATTCAAGATTTCTCCAGCACTGGCTGATACAAAGCACAATGAGATGGCACTTTTAGAGACAGCAGCTTCAGACCCCCAAAAGGGCAATGAGATGAGTTTCATATGGCTAAATCAGTAGCAAAAATCATAATTTTCTTTCAAAGATGCAGGATAGCAATTAAGTGGGCACATAATCCATTCTGTGAGTGGTTGGAAAGGGGGTAGACATAAGTCAAAAATTTGGTCTCAGAGGTCTCACCATCTTAATTTGGTCACTTCTAATAAAAAAAATAAAAATAAAGTTGTCCAAAGACACCTTAATGCTGAAAACCTGAACAGCACATTTTTGTTGTTGTTTTGGCTAACTCCTCCTGAATCACCTTTCTGGTTTGGCTAGTACTTTGTACAGAGCAATGAGGTTTCCCACAGTGGAGACTTTTCCTGGGCTCTGTTTGTTTCTCAGTAAGGCAGGCCCACACTATTTTCCCTTCTCCATGGAGAGGGTAATCTGTGTTAAGCAAAAAAGTCACCTTCCAAAAGAGAAAAAAGGATTAGTTTGCTGCTTCAGAGCTGCGGAATTATTTGGAATGTTTTTACCAACGGTTGCTTCAAAACAACAACAACAAAGGTTAATGACAAAATGTATACATCACACCATGCTTTTAAAGACATTTTGCATTGTGCTCACATTCTCTTAAATGTTGTTCCCAAATGTGCTCAGCCTCTAGACCAGCTAGAATCTCTGGGAAGTGGCAGAAACAGTTTGGGGGAAAAGTTGCAGGGGCGTGGAGGGAATGGTGAAAGGAGAAAGTAGCCTTCCGGTTAAAGATCAACCCTCAGGTTAAAGGTCAGCTTCTGGCCGGCTGGCCTCAGGTGGAGTCAGGGTCAGAGGGAGGAGCAGCAGCAGGGTGAACCTGGGGTGCTCTACATCTCATTCAGGTCAAGTAGAGTCTGGTTCAGCATCCTTTGTGTACAGAGGTGCTCCTGTTTGGTGCATTTCAGTTTATCCTCCAAATCATCAATTGTCTTTTCCAGCTTGGCTACCGATCTCTCAGCAAACTCAGCACGGGTCTCTGCCTCCTTGAGCTTATCAGTAAGAATCTTGATCTCTTCCTCATATTTGTCTTCTTCTTGAGAGTACTTTTCTTCAGTAGCACTCAGACACTTCAGGTTCTAGTCCATCAGTCTGATCTGCTCATCCATCTCTTGGCAACAGGATTCTGCCAGCTCAGCTCGCTCCTCTGTGCATTCCGGGCCTCCTTCAATAATCACCAACTTACGAGTCACCTCTTTGTATTTCCTATCTGCCTCTTCTGCAGTGTGCTTAGCTTCTTTGAGTTGGATTTCTGGAGTTCCATCTTTTCTTCATCTTTTAAGGCCCGGTTTTCAATAACCTTCATACCTCTCTCACTCTCATCAGCAGCTTTTTCTGCTTCTTCCAGCTTTTGCAGGGCAGTGGCCAGGTACTCCTGAGCATGGTTCAGCTCTCTTCGACCAGCTAGATCCTACGGTTCAAGGAGGTCACCTCAGCCTCAGCCTGTTGCCAGGCCCACCTTTCTCCTTCCATTTCCTGCTGCAGGCGCCGGGCTCTTTCTTCTGCATTATCCGCCTGCTGCTGCAGAACCTGGATGTTGCACTTCACTGCCTTGAGGGTGGTGATTCCAGCCATGGTGCACACCCAGCTGCCACTCAAACTCGGTTCCTGCTTCCTCTGCTTGGCGCTGCAGCCGCTTCTCCTAAACTCTGTGATTATTTTTGAAAATCTTCCTCAATTCCATTTGGACATGAATGAGAACAAGGTAAAGGACCAGTGCTATCATAAGCATAGCAATATGTTTTAATACTAATTAATTTACTCATCTAATTAACATATTTATTTAATTAATGCTGAATACCTAGCAGGTGGTAAGCACCTTCTACATACTAAATCTTCAAATATTAATACAGCATTTTATATTATCTTCAGGAATTGATCTAGTGGAGGAATGTATGAAATGTAACAGATATAATAAATGCTCTAAGAGAGATCTATATATACAAGGAGCCATAAGAACATGAAGAATGAAATGATTTGGATAGGGAAGGAGGAGAGACAGGTTAGGACACGGCAGAATTCCCAAAGGAGGTGGTATTTGACCTGGACCTTGACAGCTTTATAATAAGATGAAAAGAAGGATAAGTACTTAGAGAGAAAAATTAATCTAAACAAAGTTAAGGCATACCAAGTTGTCAAAACAGCAAATATTGTGATGTGACCAGAAGAAGTTACATCAAGGAGCATCAGAAAAAATAAGTTGGCTAGGTTTAGACTATAAGGTATTTTTTGTTTGTTTCTTTGTTTTGGTGCCACACTAAGGAGTATGTTTCTGCTCTTATAGACAATCAGAAGTTATTGAATATTTAAGATAGAAATAAACAATAAACATTGGCATATATGATTTTAAAAGATTAACAGAGTATATTTGTGGATTGGAAGTGTAAGAACCAGAAAGCAGGAAATATAGTTGGGAGTAACATGTTCAGGTGAGTGGTGGTGACAACCTGAGTTAGCCACTGCTAGTGTTAATAGAAAGAAGTAGAAATTGTAGGACCTTCTCGGTGATCAACTAAACTTGGAAAGAAGAAAGGAAGTCAAAGACTACTGTAGTTTCCAGTGCTATAGAGATACAATGGCTTTCATGAGTATCGTTTGTCATTTTTGTCCAAGAAAGTTACATGGGTAATTGAAAAAAAGTTTTTTGACTAACGAGATTTATTTTTTTTGGTGTGGAAATAATCAAAATAAACAGATGTTATTTAGATTCTCATTTTAATCAAAATTTGACTGGTCCAAAATCCCTTTTTAAAAAATGGCAACACAAAAGCCCATTCTTGTTGGAAGAGCTCCAACTTTTAGAGTAATGCAGAGGCTAAGTCTAGTATGGGGATGGTGTTGTTGCTACTAGAGAGAATTATTTTAATATTTTTGTAAGAGGCTCAAGTGAAAGACCAAATATATTGCCAAGTGTCAGTGTTTTAAAAGCAGGAGTCTCTAAGAGAGTGAAATGTGGAGATATGGCAGTAAATATACTGTAAATCAGGAACTAGAAGCTAAGAAGGATGAATGTAGCAAAACTCCATCACAACACTTTATAATCCCCAAGATGGTGCACTGTAGAGAGAAGTTTTATGAACGCCATAATATGAGAAAACTTTAACTCAGAATTAAACTTTATTCAATATTTTTTAAAAATCCATACTTAGGAGAAATCTTCTAAATGTGATATTACTTCCCAAACTAACACCATTGCTCATGTTTCTTTTCTCTTTTTAAATTTTAAAGATGTGGGGTACAATTCAGGATTAGGTATGCAAATGTTCATTAGGCAGGTACCCTTGTTGATGAGGTGTGCTCCACCTTCACCAGGCAGATTCCCACTACTGCCAATCCCACTTCCCCTCCATCTCCTTGCCCCCCGACAGTTTCCCGCTACTGCCAATCCTTTTCTTATAGTATTACGATAAATGTTCAAGGTTCGCTTATGAGTAAGAATATGTGATACTCAATTCTTTGTTTCTATGAAAGATCACTCAGTATTATAGACTCTAAGTCCATCCAGGTTGTTGTGAAGTTCATGATTTTGATCTTCTTTATGATTGCATAATATTCCATTGTGTATATGTACCACATTTTTAAAATCCAGTCCTCTTTTGATGGACAGCACAGTTGGTTCCAGGTTCTTGCTACTGTGAACAATGCTGCAATAAACATACGCATGCAGGTATCTTTTTTACAGAGTAATTTGAGTTCTTCCAGGTATATTCCCAGTAGGCGGATTGTGGGGTCATATGAAAAGTCAATTGTTAGATCTTTTGGGAATCACCACATTGTTTTTCACAGAGGCTATACTAGTTCACACTCCCACCAACAGTGTATAAGTGTTCTCTTTTCACCACATCCTCTCCAGCATCTGTTGTTTTTTGAGTTATTGATGATTGCCATCCTGACTGGAGTCAGGTGGTATCTCAGTGTAGTTTAAATTTGCATTTCTTTGACATTTCTTTGATGACTAGTGAGGCTGAGCATTTTTTCATGTATCTGTTGGCTGCTCATATGTCTTCTTTTGAGAAGTGTCTATTCATATCTTTTGCCCACTTTGTAATGGGACTGTTTGCTTTTTTTTTTTTTTCCCAGCATGTTTGAATTCCTTGTCAATCCTAGATGCTAGGCCTTTGTCAGACATACAGTTGGCAAATATTGTTTCCCAGTTTGTGGGCTGTCTCCCCACTCTCTTGATGGTTCCTCTGGCTTTGCAGAAGCTTGTTAGTTTGATGAGATCCCACTTGTCTATCTTATCTCTTATGGCCTGGGCACTTGGGGTTTTGATCAGGGATTGGTTGCCAATTCCAATTTCCATTAGGGTATCTCCTGCATTTTCTAGGGTTCTTATAGTTTGATGTTTTACATTAAGGTCTTTGATCCATTTAGAGTTGATCTTTGTGTATGGTGATAGGGAGGAACCTTGTTTTAATCTTCTGCATGTGGTCAGCCAGTTTTCCCAGCATCATTTACTGAATAGGTTCTTCCCTCCCCAGTCATGGGTGGTGGAGCCTTTGTAAAGATGAGTTGGTTGAGAGATTGAGGTTTTGCTTCTGGAATCTCTATCCTGTTCCTTTGGTCTATATGCCTGTTCTGTACCAATACTAGGCTGTTTTGATTATTGTAGCTTTATAATAGAGTTTAAAGTCTGGGTGTGTGATACCTTCTGCTCTGTTTTGTGTGTTTGTTTGCTTGGCTGAGAATTGTTTTGGCAATTCATGGTCATTTATGTTTCCATATGAATTCCTGTATTGTCATTTCCAGGTCTCAGAAGAATGTTGCTGGTAATTTAATAGGTATTGCGTTAAATCTGTAGATTGCCTTGGGTAGGATGAACATCTTAACATTATTGGTTCTTCCAATCCATGAGCATGGAATATATTTCCATTTGTTTGTGTCATCTTTGATTTCTTTGAGCAGTGTTTTGTAGTTTTCATTGTAAAGGTCTTTCACGTTTCTGGTTAGGAATATGCCAAGGTATTTGATTTTTTTTCTGGCTATTATGAATGGGATTTTGCTTTTTATTTGGGTTTCTGTTTGTTTATTGTTGGTGTTTAGAAATGTGACTGTCTGTTGCACATTGATTTTATACCCTGAGACTTAGTCAAAGTCCTTTATCAGTGCAAGGTTTTAGACAGATTCTCTTAGGTTTTTAAGGTGTAGAATTATGCTGTCTGCAAAGAGGGATAACTTGACTTCTTCTTTTCCACCCATGTTTCTATTTTCCTAACTCTTTGCTGAGTGCCATCCTTCTCTAAGCTCAGTTTGATCCCAGTTCCTATGATGAACTAATTATGGCTGAGGTATTCTTACCACCTGGGTCCTTCCATCTCTGGTCTAGGGAAGTTCAACACTAACCACAGTCCTTAACTCAGTGGCATGTGAGTCTGGAAGCTGATGGCTCTCAGACTCCTCTGCTGTGGATATAATTCAAATTCAAGGAACAACACAAGTAATCCTTGCTGAGGGAGAGAGAGACAGAGAGAAAGAAGGAGAGAGAGGTGACTTTTAATAAGTTCAAGCATATAACCCACTCTTCTTAGTTTTACCCCAAAACCCCAGGCCTGCCGTGACAGATGCCAGGACACTCTGCCCCCTAAAATGGACTGTTTGGCATTGTTCAGGACCCAGAGTATTATGGATCTGCATAGGGAGCTTTTGAGATCCTGGCCACCACTCTTACCAGATATGACAGGAAGCCATGGTCCCTCACCCACTACATAGTCAGCAGTGTGGGCAGGAGGAGATCCATGAAAATGTACCAGCAAGCTATCTTCTAAACCTTATCCTGATTCTGCTTCATGGGGAACAGATCCTTTCCACCCAATCCGTTTACACACATTCAAATGGGTTATTCAGGTCCAGTGTGAAGAAAGAGAAGCATGGAAGTTGGTGGTAAAAATAGATGAAGCATAACTATTTCTCAAATAAGGAGGCAAAAACATAGCTTCAATATTCTCTGAAATAAATAAAGATAACTAGAGGCCCTTGAAAAGCATTTTGCATTCTTCTTCCTTCTTCAATTAAAGATAAGTTTATGAGACCAATCTGGAAATGTTCTCTTGAATTAGTCTTTATCTAAATGTAAAAAAGTATAATTACCAACAAAGCTGAAGTTCCCATTTATTCTTTTTAAGTTACTTTTTAATTATACAATGAAACATGAATATATTATTTATGTAAAAAGTAAAATATTATAGATAAGACTAAAATAACACTTGATCATCTCTATCCTATTTACATGTGAAACTGGAAACTTATTTTTTGAGGTTAAGTATCTCACATCTCTTCACAATTACTGTACAGTATTATCCATTTTGTATATCACATGAACTATTTCTCAAGGACCCCTGGAGAGTTAAATGTCCTTCACAATTATTTTAAGTTTGCCATAGGTAACCTAATTTTGTTTGTTTTGTGATTCTTCCTGGTAATTTTCTTGTATGCGTCTCTGTGGAAAATGTGAGAAAGATAGAGGGAGAGGAGGTAACAGCTGACAGCTAAATGTTGTGTTTGGATTCCTCTCCAGAAGTAAAGGAATTCATGAAAAGTAGTGCCTTTGAAAATAAAAGTATAAAGGGCATTCTTTTAGTTGAAAACAATCTCAACTTGACCAGCATATTATTTCCAGGGTTGCTTAAAATAACAGAAATCGAATCTGTTGTCTAGAGGCTACAAGTCAAAAATCAAGGTGTTAGTAGAACTATTTTATCTCTGAAACCCTTAGGGGAATCTTTCCTAGTCTCTTCCTAGATTGAGGCATTTGCCAGCCATCTTTGGCGTTCCTTAGTTTACAGATGCATCACTTTAATCCTGTCTTCACATGATGTTCTCTCTATGTCTCTTCACGTCATCTTCCCTCTGATCATGTTTGTGTTTACCTCTAAATTTCCTCTTTTTACAAAAAACATTTGTCATATTGAATTCAGACCTATCCAAATGACCTCATCTTAATTTAATTACACTTACAAAAATGCTATTTTTGCTGGGCTCGGTGGCTCAGCCTGTAATCCCGCGCCTTGGGAGGCTGAGGTGAGTGGATTGCCTGAGCCCGCGGGTTCGAGACCCACCTGGGCAACTTGGCGAGACCTCATCTCTACAATAAATCAAAAATTAGCTGGGTGTGGTAGCGCGCGCCTGTAGTTCCAGCTACTTGAAAGGCTGAGGCGGAAGGATCGCCGGAGCCCAGCAGGTCGAGGCCAGCAGGTCGAGGCTGCGGTGGCCGGGAGTGGCCACTGCACTCCAGTCTGGGTAACAGAGTGAGACTCCAACTCAAAAAAAAAGGTATTTTCAAATAAGGTACTTGGAGTTAGGATTTTAATATATCTTCTTAGGGATACACAATGCAAGATATAACTACTAGAAAAACAAAAACAGATAATTCATTAGGCTACCAAAACTAAAGTATTCTCATCTAATAAGACATATTGAAAGCAAGTGGATTAGTAATTGAATAATGAAAAACAGAGAATTGTTTTACAAAAGAAAGACACAATTCTGCTACCTCTGCATCAATTAAGATTAGAATTTTAGTGGGATTCTGATCTCTTGAAATCCATATTTAGCCCTTAAGTGATTGATGCCTCAAAGGATTTTTATAGAAAATGAAAAACCGGCTGGGCGCAGTGGCTCAAGACTGTAATCCCAGCACTTTGGGAAGCTAAGGCAAGAAGATTGCCTGAGACCAGCGGCTCAAGACCAGCCTGGGTAACTTGGTGAGACCTTAGTCTCTACAATTAAAAAAAAAATAAAAAATTAGCCAGGCATAGTGGCTCACACCTGTAGTTCCAGTTACTTGGAAGGCTGAGGCAGAAGGATCACCTGAGCCCAACAGGTCGAGGCTGCAGTGGCCATGAGCGTGTCACTGCACTCCAGCCTGGACAACAGAGTGAGACTCCAACTCAAAAAAGAAGAAAAGGAAAAAGAAAATGAAAAACCATTAAACCACATTACACTGCATAATTATTGTGGAGTTATTATTCCATTACTCAGGTAAGCGTAACTTGTGAAGAGCTCAAATATACCTTTGCTACAATGAATGCCCATTTACTTTCTCCTGAAAAACTAAATCAACTTAAAGCATGCTATTTTTATTTCAGAAGTTTGTAGTAAGTTATGAAATACATAATTCAGTCTGTGAGTTGGTATCTGATAAATTTGTGTTTCAGCACAAACTAGACAACAAGATGAATGCCTTTGCAGAAGGACTATATCACAGATGTGGATGATTGATTCTTTGCATTTCATCTTCCAGAGATATGGCCCCAGACCCAGGTGCAAATGGGTAGCTTACACATTACATCTGGGTGTTGAGTTTCTTGTGAAGTCCTAATGGATATACAGCATTTAATCTGAGTTCCATCAGTTTGTTTTCTCAGCAATAAACTGTTTAGACTCCCAATCCAAGGAAATTGGTCACCCTGAAACCGTAAACTGATACTATACTGGCCTCTAGTTTACAAAAATCAGATTGCAAATATGTTCCCTGTTCATAAGCATGTGAATTTTTACACTTCCATATCACAAGCCTAAATACAGAGTTCTAGGGTCTTACCAAATCCACCCAGGTTATACACAGTGAACCCAAGCTTGTCCTAGCCTACGTATTCTGAACTTTTGTTGTGTGAAGTCATTCTTACTGGCCAAATCTAGAATTATGTCCCATAGTCCTTAAATTCTTTCTTTCTTTTTTTTTTTAATTGGAGTTTCACTCTGTCGCCCAGACTGGAGTGCAGTGGCCACTCCTGGCCACTGCAGCCTCGACCCACTGGGCTCTGGCGATCCTTCCACCTCAGCCTTCCGCGTAGCCGGAATTATAGGCATGCGCTACCACGCCCAGCTGATTTTTGATTTATTGTAGAGATGAGGTCTCCCCAAGTTGCCCAGGAGGGTCTCGAACCTGTGGGCTCAGGCAATCCATTCACCTCAGCCTCCCAAAGGCCTTTCAGACCTCTTGTATCAACTTCTAGTCACCTGGTCTATGCTCTTAATCCTCCCCTTAAGCCTGAACACTCACTGTATATTGTATCAGAGCACTTAAGGGCTTCATTCCTCTTAAACACCCTCTTTGTGGGAAGATGTCTGTTTAGTTCCAGTCCACTCACAGATGAACTTAGAATGACAGTCTGTGTCTATGTTTTAAATGCTTGAGGCTTTGCACACATGGGTCATTAATCCCATGTGGAAGGAAACCTGGTTAGGACACAGCAGAGCACTGAATATCTACCACTAGTCAACCCCTAAGTGTGTTTCCCTACCAGCAGGCTCTGCTGTCTGACACCCAGGCCAGGAAGACTCACCTGTGATCACACTCAATGCCCACTGCCAGCATTTGGTGTCCGACCTCCCTCCACCAAGACACCAAGACCAAAAAAGTTTCCCTGCCAGCATCATTTGCCCAAAGAGCAGGTTCCTCCATGATGGAAAATCTGCTGTTTTTTTGGAGTTGGAGTCTCACTCTGTCGCCCAGACTGGAGTGCAGTGGCCGCTCCCGGCCACCACAGCCTCGCCTGCTGGGCTCCGGCAATCCTTCTGCCTCAGCCTTCCAAGTAGCTGGAACTACAGACGCAGGCTACTACACCCGGCTAATTTTTTATTTGTTTTAGAGATGAGGTCTCGCCAAGTTGCCCAGGCGGGTCTCGAACCGGCAGGCTCAGGCAATCCACTCACCTCAGCCTCCCAAAGGCGCGGGATTACAGGCTAAGCCATCGAGCCTGGCGAATCTGCTGTTTGTAAATGCTGATCATGTTTTCTGATGGGGAAAGAGTGTGAAAGGCAACTGGAGTCCCTGTATCTGGGTTTCTAATGGTGATGAAACTCTTGCAATGCTCCCAGTTGCCAGGGGGCCCATCCCCGCCCCATCTCTGCATAGAGCTTGCAGCAGAGGTTGGAAGGCAGTCTGGTTGGCCCAATCATCGGGAACACACTGCAAAAGAAAGTCACTTTGAGTTCTGAGCACGGCCCAGCAAGGTGGCAGAAAAATAGTAAAGGAACCTCTCTCTTTCACTGTATGAACTATTTTGAATAACATTAAAAGCCCTAGGGCAGCAAGACTATTCCTAGCTAGAAAACAACAAAATTAGAAAAGAGTAATAATAACAGAAGAGCTGCTCCTTGCAGATGAGGAAGAATGAGAGGAAAAACACCAACAATTCTCAAAGCCTTAAAGAGGGTTCACAAAGTCTTAAAGAGGGTCACCCAGTTCCCAAACAATGAAAGCCACCCAGAATGGCCTGGCCCTCATGACAGACACATAATTCAGGCATTGGATGGCTCTATGGAAAATCATGAGAATTTGAAAGCAAAGATCACCCAAACTGTTCAAGAAAAAAGCTAAGAAGGCCATATAAGAAAGGCTCATTCTGAAATCCTGGAAATGAAGAATTTCCTTTTGAAATTTCAAATTTCAAAATTTCTGGAATGATAACAAGCCTAGGAAGCAAAATTGATTAGGCAGATGAAAGAATTTCAGAACTTGAAGATCAAAATATTGAACTAACCCAATCTGATTTTTTTAAAAAAGGAGAAAGGGCTCAAAAAGAATGAGCAAAGCCTACAGGAGGTGTGGGACTATTTAAAGAAACCAAGCCTACAGTTGACTGATATCCTTGAAACAGAAGGGGAAACTGAGAACACCCTGGAACAAGCCTTCCACAAAGCCATCCAAGAGAATTTCCTGTATCTCTGTAGAGAGGAAGCCATCCAAACACAAGAGATTCAGAGAACTCCTGCAAGGTATTATATTAGAAGACAATGCCTAAGACACACAGTAATCTGTCTCCACAAGATAAGCATGAAAGAAAAAATTCCTAAAGGCAGCTAGAGAGAAGACCAGCTACCAGGAAAGACCCATCAGAATTGAAGCAGATGTCTCAGCAGAAACCCTATAAGCCAGAAGGGACGAAGTTCAACTTTCTCAAAGATAAGCAATTCTAGCCAATACTTCATAGCCCACTAAGCTAAGCTTCATTAGTGGTGGAGAATTAAAATCTTTTCCAGATATCCAATACCTAAGAGAATATGCCACCTCTAGACCAGCTCTTTAGGAGATCCTTAAGAAAGCTTTGAGCACAGAAATGAAAAAAAAAAAAATAGTTCCACCCATCACAAAAGCACAGGCAAAAAATGCAGAATTAACCAGAGTATACGGATCATCCACAAATCACCCTGTCTCCACAAAAGGAAGCAAAGCAACCTCTTAAGAGCCTTAGGACAGGGATAAATGCTAACATATCAAGAATTAACTCAAATATGAATGGTCTCAATGCACCATTTAAAAGGCGTAGAGTACCAAACTGAATAAAGAGACATGATCCAAAATTCTGCTGCCTCCAGGAAACCCATCTTAAGGCAAAGGACACCCACAGGCTCAAGATAAAGGGCTGGGAATTGATCTTCCAGGCAAATGAAAAACAAAAAAAAGGAGGGGTAGCTATTTTTATATCAAACAAAACAGACTTCAGGCCAATAAAAGGTAAACGAGGATACTACCTAATGATAAAAGGCTCAATCTACAGCAAGAAATATTCATCTTACATATATATGCACCCAACATTGGAGCAACCAGATTTATAAAACAATTGCTATGTAAACTAAGAGATGACATAGATACCCACCCAATCATAGTTGGAGACTAATATCCCACTAACAGTCCTAGACAGATCATCAAGAAAAACAACAACAACAAGGAGATCCAGAACCTTAGCTTGACAATAGACCTCTTGAACCTTAGAGACATCTATCAAACACTCCCAACAACCACAGAGTATACATTCTACTTATCAGCACATGAAACACATTTCAAGATTGATCACATTCTCAGGCATAAATCAAGCACAGGAAAATTCCATAAGGTTGAAGTAATACCAAGCATTTTCTTAGAAAAATGAATATCACCACAATAAGAATCCCCCAAAACACACAAAGAGATGGAAACTAGACAATGTGCCGCTGCGTGACTTTTGAGCCAACACAGAAATCAACACAGAAATAAAAATATTCCTGGAAAGAATTGAAAACAAAGACAAAAACTCTGGAATACCACGAAAACAGTGTCGTATGGGAAGTTCACAGCATTGCATGCTCATATCAAGAAAACAGAACACAGGAAACAGCCTAAAGTCATACCTAAGGAAGCTAGAAAAACAAGAACAATTAAATCCAAATTTCAGTAGAAAAATCCAGATTACTAAGATGAAGGCACAAGTACAGGAAGTAGAAAACAAAAATATAATAGAAAGATTCAAAAAGGCAAATAGCTGGTTCTTTGAAAGGATAAATAAGATTGACAGATCCCTGGCCATATTGACTAGAAAAAGGAAAAAGTCCAAATAAACATAATTAGAAGTGAAAAAGATGATGTCACAACTGACCCTGAAGAAATTTAAGATTATCAGCGATTACTAAAACATCTGTATGTAAATAAACTAGAATATCTAGGGGAAATAGAGAATTTCCTGGCATCACACAATCTCCCAGTGTTGAAACAAGAAGAAATTGAAACACGGAGTCCAGGAAATCGACTTGATTATAAGAAAACTCCCTGCCAAAAGAGTTCTGGAAAAGATAGCTTCTAAGCTGAATTCTATAAAACATACAAGAAAGAGCTGATGCCAATCTTGTTAAAGGTATTCCAGACAATCAAGAAGGAAAGAATTCTCCTTAGCTCATTTTCTGAAGCTAATGCTATCTTGATACCCAAACCTGGCAAAGACCCATCAAGAAAAGGGAATTACAGGCCAATTTCCCTGATGAACTGATGAACATAGACATAAAAATTCACAACAAGATTCTAGCAATTTGTGTCCAACAGCACATCTCAACAATCACCCGCCATAACCAAGTGTGTCTCATTCCTGGGATGCAGGGCTGGTTCAACATTTGCAAGACTATAAACATAATTCAACACATTAACAATTACAAAAACATGTATTGGAGAATTAACATTGTTAAGATGGCCATCCTACCAAAGACAGCTTACAGATTTCACACAACCCATTAAATTCTCAAACCTGGAAATGACAATACAGAAATTCTTATGGAAACATAAAAGACCACAATCCTTAGCAAAAGAACCAAAGTGGGAGGTGTCACACTTCCAGACTTCAAACTCTACTATAAAGCTACAGTAATCAAAACAGCCTGGTATTGGTATAAGAACAGGCATATACAACAATGGAATAGAAATGAGATTCCGGAAGCAAAATCTCAATTTCTCAAACAACTCATCTTTGACAAAGCCTCCACTACCCACTACTGGAGAGAGGAGAACTTATTCAGTAAATGGTGCTGGGAAAACTGGCTGACCACATGCAGAAGATTGAAACAGGACCCCTATCTATCCCCATACACAAAAATTAACTCTAAATGAATCACAGACCTAAATGTAAAACCTCAAACTATAAGAACCTTAGAAAATGCAGGAGACACTCTTATGAAAGTTGGAACTGGCAACCAATTCCTGATCAAAACCCAAAGTGCCCAGGCCATAAGAGATAGGATAGACAAGTGGGACCCCCTTAAACTGACATGCTTCTGCAAAGCCAAAGAAACCATTAAGAGAGTAGGGAGACAGCCCACAGACCGGGAAAAAATATTTGCCAACTCCATATTTGACAAAGGCCTAACATCCTGGATCTACAAGGAACTCAAACGTGCTGAAAAGAAAAAAACCAAACAGCCCCATTACAAAGTGGGCAAAAGATATGAATAGACAACTTCTCAAAAGAAGACATATGAGCAGCCAACAGATACATGAAAAAATGTTCAGCCTCACTAGTCATCAAGGAGATGCAAATTAAAACTACACTGAGATACCACCTAACTCCAGTCAGAATGGCCATCATCCTAACTCAAAAAATAACAGATTCTGGAGAGGATGTGGTGAAAGGAGAACAATTTTACACTGTTATTGGGAGTGTAAACTAGTACAGCCTCTGTGGAAATCAGTGTGACGATCCCCAAAAGTTCTAAAAATTGACCTTCCATATGACCCTGCAATCCCCCTACTGGGAATATACCCGGAAGAACTCAGGTCACTCTATAAAAAAGATACCTGCACATATATGTTTATCGCAGCATTGTTCACAATAGCAAGAACATGGATCCAACCATGCTGACCATCAAAAGAAGACTGTATAAAAACAATGTAGTACATATGCAAAATGGAATACTACGCAGCCATAAAGAAGAACAGAATCATGAATTTCACAGCAACCTGGATGGAATTAGAGCTTATAATACTGTGTCATCTTTCACAGAAACAAAGAGCTGAGTCACACATGTTCTCACTAATAAGTGGTCCTTGAACAACTACTGTATTACTGTAAGAAAAGGATTGAAAGTAGCAGGAAGCTGTGGGAGGAGTGGTGAGATTGACAGTAGTCGATAACTGCCTGGGGAAGGGGGTGGCACACCTCATCAGTGAGGGTACCTGCACAATGAATATTTGTGTACCTAACCCTGAATTGTGCCCCACCAATTTTAAAATAAAAATTAAAAGAGGGGGAAAAAAAGATGCCCTTTGCTTACCAACTACCCTCAGAAGTCATTATACTAAAGTTTTATCTATATTCTTCATCTTTCTTAATCTAGATAAGATGAACTGAGGATATCAGAGTTTTGGTGATAGGTGGGGGTGCCACACTGGGTAATGATTAGGGATAATTTACCAAACTGTTTTAGAGCACTGGCAATTTCAGAAACAGTCAGGGTCAGTCAGGGTCCTCAGTAGCAAAAGCTGAAGCAGTGCAAGAGAGACACATGAGATACTGGGTCCTAAAGAGGGAGCAAGAGCCAGTTTAAGCAGCATGCAGTTCCATCTGGTCTGTACCCTCTCCGATAAGAATTCAGAGCTATTACCCTTTGAAGATGAGCCCAGGGCGTGAAGAGGAGTTTCCAGTTCTTTCTCATTGCATGACTAGAAGAACCATCCTCATGCCTGTCTGTGCCTTCCAAATCTTTTTCTCAGTTTTTCATACTTCTTGCTGGAGTTCACTGTCACTCTGACATTACTCCCTTATGAGAGAACAGGGGAGTATTTTGCAGGAACTTACTTGAGGGTGCTGAAAGAAGGGACTCCTAGGATTGTTCCTCTTCTAGAGCCCTGCAATCTGCTTGTGCCCAGTGTGGATGAAGGCACAGGTGGCTAAGTTTAGTCACCATAGAGGTAAACAGAGTAATAAGAAAAGTTAAACCTGCCTTGACAGAAATTCAGGTGTGCAAGAAAATTTTTAAAAAAATTTTTTTAAGTCTACATATAGCATTTTGAGCTCCTATCTCCCTGGGTTGGTGAAAAGTTTGATTTGGGGCTCTTTAGTACTTGAATTCTCACATAGGATCAAAACATTAGGGAGGCACTATCAGGCACTGATGTACTATCCACATATCATTCAGATACATTTTACATCAGCCTGCATGTTTCCTTCATATCTTGTATTCCACTGCTTCTCAGCTATGCTTGAAGCATAAAAGTAATAGTTCGATAAATACTTCCTCTACATCGTTAAAAATGATTTTAGGTGAGCCTTTGAGGAGTACTTCCAGGTAAATATTAGAGACTATTTAGTGTTCATAATATTGTCTCAAGCTCTCCTTCTATCCATTGCAATATAATGATTGGATAAATAGATTCACTAGTTAAGGTTTTTAGCTTTTCACTGAATTTACTAGCAGTCTTTCTGGATGGGTTTAGTCGCAAATTTGGTTTTCCTTACATTTGATTACAAACCTCCTAAATACTAGAGAATGTTCAATATTTCTTTATCTTCAAGTCAATAAAGTCTAATAAATGGATATTAGTTGATATAATTTTTCATGGACATTGGAGAAAGGAAGCCATGAGCCTGTCTGGTAGTGAACCCAGAACTCTGTAGAAATTGCACCAAACCATTCCAATCCATGTGTCTTAGGTACAGTGAGAACCCTCACAGCTGCAGATCTTACATTGGGCCTGTAACCCACCCCCCTGAAACTCTATGTAAAGCACTGTATTTATTTGCATTCTTCTGGATATTGTGCCTATAGTTTCTCTTAATATCTCAAAATTCCCATAAGAACCCTCTTCAATTGTAGCATCCTCCCAAGCGTTCTCTGTGCTTAGTGAATTTTCATGCCTGATTATGTTATTCAGCACTCTCAAGTGTGAATTTATTATCAGACAGCGATTCTTATAAAACTGATGATGAAATTGGATGAATTGACATTATTTTCACAGCAGAATCCAAAAGTCCGAATTCAATCTGGCTTGCAGTTCTGGTAGTCACGGACATGAATACTTTTGGATTCTGTGGTGATTTTGTGTTTTTGTCTAAAAAATAGAAATCATATATCATTCATCTTTCAAAGTCATAAAAATGAATTACTATGCATAAAGTTATCAAAATTCTATGAAAGAAACATATGAATGTAAAGTATTTCTATTATCAAGGACCCTGAGTCACATCTTTGCTATTTTACTTTTATTCCAAGGAAGAACAAGGTCATTAAATCGCATTCCCACTGGCTAAGAAGATGCTGCCTGCAAAAAAATGTAGCATTGTTTAGTAGAAATGTTAAGAGCAAGCGAAAAGAGAATTTTAAAATGCAGAAGGTAATTTGACAAAATTGAACTCTTTTATAACAGCACTGCAAAGATTAAAATAATTATAGCACAAGAGCATTCTGTCACACTTTATCATTCTGTTCTTAACATCTGGAGATATTATGAAGCAGATTTGAGGTTCTACTATAATTTCTGCCAGCGTGTGCTATTATTTCTCTCAATCAACCCTGCAAGGCAGAGCTCGCACAAGCGCATTAAGTCACTCTGTGGCACAGGATTTCCTTCAGTTATTTCAGAGCAGGTGATTTAGTGGTGTTCTAGCACTCTCCTGTGACCAGCTGAGCAGAACACTTCCAGGCACTCATATTTTCTTCTTATAAGTGAACTTAATGACATTAATTTTGCCAAGGAATCTAAAATTCTTTATTATGTGAATCTCACCTTTTGACTCGTGCATAGGTATTTACACCCACATCTGACTGAGTTATAAAGTGCTTTCTAGTTGAAAGTAAAATATTTCCCTTTCATATGCCACTGAAGTGATACTTAATTATTGCATTTTTGGGCATTAAACAAATGTCTATAGAGAAATACTCAGGGAAATGAATGAAATTCTTCTAAGACTTTTAATCAAAATATTTCCAATCAATGTTAGTATATGTCATATAAAGTTGTTTGTGAATTGCATATGTGTATTAAAGATATCTACTATACTATGACTCGCCTGTTTTCGAATGACTTAGAATTGAAAATGATGATTCATTATTCTGCCAGTTTCCAGAATATTGAAGGATACAGTTTTAAATTAAAAAACAAAATAATGAGCTTTCTGTCATTTCATAAATACTCAATGAACTGAAACTGTGCCTAATTTCTTCCACATTTCCAAAAGTCTGTCATCTTACTTAGATTTAGTACTGGAGGAAAAGTGCCTTTACAAAAGTATATTTAAACAGGAGGAATAAGTTCTAGTGTTGTATAGCACTATAGAGTGACTATAATTAATGATTCATAGCCAGAAAAGCATATTTATAATGTTCCCAATACAAAGAAGTAGCAAATGTTTGGGGTGATGGACATAGTAATTACCCTGATTTGATAATTATGCATTGTATTTGAAAGAGCACATTGTACCACAAAATATGTACAATTATTATGTGTCAGTTAAAAATACTGAAAGCAAAAAGTAACGTGAGTCTTTAAAAGTAACATGAGTCTTTAAAAGGTGGCCTTAGATTAATGTCTGTCTCATCAACTTTTCTATGTAAAAAAACTTTAAAATGTAAAATAAAAAATATACACATTTAATCCTCAAATTATTTTGTCTTTTGTTTTTTCCTTAGGTAGGAATGGGAACACTAAAAAGAAAAGAGAAGAGAGGAGTTTTTCTTTTATTATTTGGGTCCTTATGAAAATGAACAATTCAAATAATTATTGTTGATGTTGTGCTTCTCAAATGAGCCCCCTGAGTCATTTATTGATGAAACTCAGTGTGTGCAGAAAGAATAAGACAGAAGCTGCTTCTTTTCCATTTCATCCACCCCTCTCAGCTCAATCTTCCATTATTTTATGTCTAAGACAACAGCTCCAACTTTTAGGATATCACTCTTCCATCTCTCTCCTCTTTAATTTCTCCTTTATCACATTAATTCCATTGTGTCACTTAAATACCTGCAATACCTGCCTCTGACCTGAATGATAGAAATGTAAACATTTTAGGTATTCTAGATGTGCAGCTAACTTTTCACTATTATTTGCCATGGCCAGCTTCCTCAAATCCATCAGAATGAATTGCCTTCCCAATGCCACATTCATTCCTGATCTATGTGATATTACTCATAGACATCTCACTAAGAACGCCTCCTCTCTGCTTATCTCGTCTTGGCTGTGCCTCATCCTGCTTCCTCTGGCTGATGAGATTCTCTCTTCCTCCAGTCTTTCCTCGACAGGTTAATCCAAAGTGATTTTCTCGATGGTGAATTTCACAGCACTATTGGTCTATTTTCCTCTTCAGGTTTTTCAATTTGATGTTTGATGTTTTCCAATCCATCATATTCCGTAGTATGATATTTAAGAGAGTAGAGAATTTTATTCCCCTGAATTCCAGAAGAGCTGTTTCTTTTACAATAAGCAATCATAGCAGGGAAGTGAAAGCTTGTCTCTGTGGGCTTCACAGACAGTGGGGGAAGGGTCACAAACTATGAGTGTGAGAAACAGGACAGAAGAAAGGAAAGGAGGAGGGCATGGGGAAATATGGTGTCTAGGGGACTTTGTGGGTAGAAAGAAGAGCTGCCATAAAAGCAAAGTACTAAACTCTCAGAAGAATGTAGGAAATGTGTTGAGTAATACACTATGTAATATATTGTACTATGTAATATATCTAATCTCCTACGCTATTTCTATAAGAAAGTCTACTAAAATGATAGCATGATTTTTCAAGGCTACCAAAATAAAATATACATTACTTCTGAATACACTGAGACTAGGTACAAAGAGATGCCTATAAATAAGACTGATAAAGGTACTAATACTTGAATTTTTATTTGTATGAATATGTAAATCTTTTGATTAGTTCATGATGTCTTCCTTATTTACACTCTTGAGAAAAGGAAATATGTGTCTTTTGTTACCTTATAACATGTGATCTGTAGAATAGGACTAAACGCATGATAGATTTTTTTATTGAGTGCTTCTGTGGTGAGTCCAGAAAAATGTTTTTGAATAAAAGTGTTTTCAAAGTTAAGGTTGCTTTAGAAATAGAGTTATGTTATGCAAATTTTAAAAACATATTTAATTACTCAAGGTACCATTTTTAAGTAAATGTGTTTGTGTTGTTGTTGTTGTTTTCCTGGTCTTGAAAAACTCAAAGGACACTTCAGTTAAAATATCAAAACACATTTTTAATTCATAGTAAGAAAGAATGAAGAAGCACATAAACTGCCCTTTGAGATGAAGAGTAAGAGGAGAGGCAGTAGTTGATAATATCAATTCTTTTTTCAGTTACTTATGGCATATTAATTTAGCTTCCTCAGTCGAAATACCTATACTGCTAGGGTCTAATCTGGACACATTTTGCCTAGGATAAAATAATGCTCACTCAAAAAATGCAACCAGAGCATCAAGACCTATTTTAACACCTAAAAGTCAGGCCATGCAATAGAATGGATAATTTTCTATAGTAAATAATTGTATTTAAGAAAAATTACCATCTTTCCATCTTCTTTTGTTCATGAAACAGTGAATCATGGTCTAGGAGTCTAAGGAATAGAAAAAAAGTGGGAGGCACCAGGATCTATTCCTGGACTCACTCCTGACTCATGGAGTATTTTTGGACAAATCTTTGCATACTCCTCTGTCTTAACATTATTTGTTCATTCATTCATTTATGCACGCATGCATGCATGCTTGCAGCATTAGTGAGTAACTATAAGGTGCCCATATTTATTTATTCGTTTGTTTGTTTGTTTTTTTGAGTTGGAGTCTCACTCTGTCGTCCAGACTGGAGTGCAGTGGCCGCTCCCGGCCACCGCAGCCACGACCTGCTGGGCTCCGGCGATCCCTCCGCCTCAGCCTTCCAAGTAGCCGGAATTACAGGCATGCGCTACCACGCCCGGCTGATTTTTTGATTTATTGTAGAGATGAGGTCTCGCTGCCCAGGCGGGTCTCGAACCCACGGGCTCAGGCAATCCACTCACTTCAGCCTCCCAAAGGTGCAGGATTACAGATTGAGCCACCGAGCCCAGCGGTGCCCATATTTAAAGATGAAAAGCCATAGTTCCTAGAAACACACAGTCTGGGAAAATATGTAAACAATATGTGAACAAGTCATTACAATTTCTTGTGACAGGAATATAATACATGTGCTCAAGGTATTGTGGTGGAATGAAGGAGTATGTAGAACAGGGCATGCCGGGGTAGGATTCAGAGAGGGAAAACACTTGAGTGAATCTTGAGGAGTAAGTGAGCATTTACTAGAAGGAATTGAGAAAACAGGATTCCAAATACAGGGAAGAATATGTGCAAATATAAAGAAAACATGAAAGAACATTTGGGGATACTACAAATAGTTTAATATAAAATCAGAGGGTGAGTATGTAGAAGCAGTGGAGGGTGAAATTGGATAGAGAAAACAGATCCCAATATTGGCGGACCTTATATGCTATGCAGAGGGTTTAGTTGAATGTTCTAATCAGGGAAATAATATAGTCTTATTTATGTTTTTGAGAAAGATTACTTTGCTGACTATATAACAGGCAAATTGCAAGATACAGAGACTAAAGTCATGCAAGCAATCTGGAAGTAAATGTAAATATCCAGGCAGATGACGATGAAAATCTGTACCAAAACCAGTGAGAATGAAGAGGCCAAGGCAAATATTAATGATTTTAAGAAAGTCAAATGGAAAGAAGACATACAGATTTTTTTTTTCTTTTTGAGTTGGAGTCTCATTCTGCTATCAACGGTGGAGTGTAGTGCCGTGCTCCAGCTATCATAGCCTCAACCTGCTGGGCTCAGGTGATCCTTCCACCTCAGCCTCCTAAGTAGCTAAGACTACAGGCACATGCCGCCTCATCCCACTATTTTTTAATTTATTGCAGAGACAGTTCTCACTAAGTTGTCTAGGCTGGTCTGGAATCTCTAGGCTCAGGCAATT
The DNA here is from genome assembly GCF_000164805.1 of Carlito syrichta. Classification (NCBI taxonomy): domain Eukaryota; kingdom Metazoa; phylum Chordata; class Mammalia; order Primates; family Tarsiidae; genus Carlito; species Carlito syrichta. The sequence continues at coordinate 83,701 of NW_007252917.1, read as the reverse complement.
CTCTCACCTCTGCCTCCCAAGGTGTTAGGTGTGAGCCACTGCACCAGGCCAGAACCATTCTTAATGGAAGGAATGAGGGGAAGGAATCAGTCTGGAATGGCTCCCAGACTTCTTTCTCAGTTAGCAGATTATTTGTTCGTGTCATTAACTTATTACTAGGAGAAAAACAGTGAATTAGTATTTTTGTGTGCTGAAATTTAAGTAATAAGCAAAAAAAATCTTGAGAACTTTTATTTTTCTTTCTCAGTGGAGTTTTCTTTTTTTTTTTTTGAGTTGGAGTCTCATTCTGTCACCCAGACTGGAGTGCAGTGGCTGCTCCCGGCCACTGCAGTCTCGACCTGCTGGGCTCCGGCGATCCTTCCGCCTCAGCCTTCCAAGTAGCAGGAACTACAGGCACGCGCTACCAGGCGCGGCTAATTTTTTGATTTATTGTAGAGATGAGGTCTCGCCAAGTTGCCCAGGTGGGTCTCGAACCCACGGGCTCAGGCAATCCACTCACAGCCTCCCAAGACGCGGGATTACAGGCTGAGCCACTGAGCCCAGCTCAATGGAGTTTTCTAAAAATTAAGTCACATCTTTTCCAGAGCCTGGAGTGAGTCCAGTGACCTTTATATTTCCAGGTTTTTCTCTCACAGAAGGCTTACCAGTGATCTTCTTTTAAAGTTTCCCTTTTGTTCTTTTTTTCCTTTTTATTTTCATTTTGGTCTTACAAAAGATGACTGTGTGGTAGTCCAGAATTAGTTCTGGAAAATTTAGTGGATGACAACTACAAATAACTTCATAAGAAACCACTCTGGATTTTCACATTGCCACTAATTGTTCATGTTTTAAAAGCAATCTTATTTTGGTTGCTATGCTCAAAGGGAAACTTCAGCACTATTTGCCCATGAACTTTCTAACTCTTTATAGAAAACCTTTTTAAACTCTGAATGGGTTTATCATTTTCAAAATGAAATGGCATGCGATAGAAATGTTTTCCATAATTTACCAAAAAAAGAAAAAAATCTAGGCAAAAGCTATAATATTTCTATCCAAAACAGAAAAGAAGGAAAGAGGGAGAGATGGAGAAAGAGATAGAAAGTAAAAGAGAGCAATAAAGAAACCCCCCCTAAACCAGATATGAAAAGTGAATAAGGGATATATATTTTAATATAAAGTGATTATTATTTTCTGCTTACTCTCTGGAATAAGAGTTCTTATGTAACATTTTCTTGATGATCATATTTGGTAAGCAATCAAGCTGACTTGAGTTGGCTGCTCTAAATAAAGTATTTCTGTAAATTTCAAATTAATTGTGAAAAGGTAGGAGATGCTATAAAACAATTCCCACAAGAAAGCGACTGGCAGTAGTGGAAAACTACCAGGGGACATGGGGTGGGATTGGCAGTTGAGGGAAATTGCCAGGGGAAGGAGGCGCACACCTCATCAACAAGGGTACCTGCATAATGAACATTTGCATACCCAACCCCGGATTGTACCCCACATCTTTAAAATAAAAATAAAATAAATAAAACAATTCCCTCCTTGAATATGACTAGAAGAAAGCAAACCATAGATAAGTCAATCCAAAACAGGCTGACCACATTTCTTGAAGGGCAATATATTTATATACTCCAGTGTATATTGCATATTAAACTTTCAAAAATACCATCAGAAGTACTTGTGTTTTAGGAAAAAAATATAAAGCCAAAAATAAGTATCTATTTAAGAATTACCAGACAAAAATCCTTTAGACTTTCCAATTCAACATTTTAAAAAAATTATCTTTCTTATTTCTGCATCATGACATCTATTTTCAAACAGAATCAAGCTTCCATTATTTAAGAATGATTAGCACATTCTATTTCTCATGTTCTTCTCTGTTCATCTCCTCCATCTCACCCCTCATGAATATCCCGATCATTTGATGAAAAAGTAGTAAAATATGAAGTCAAACATTAATCAGTTTAATTTGCAATTTTAACAGTCCTGGAAAAATATTTGGTGTGGAGGACTTTGAAACCAATGACTAAGGTAAAACAAACAAACAAACAAACAACAAAAAAACCCAACAACAACAAATAAATAAAAGAAACCAAATAAAATCAATAATCTAAAGTCAAAACCACCAAACTGCCTTAAATAAGAACTTTAACTTTTTTTTTTTTTTTGGCTTACCGTATGCCATCAGCATAAATAATTGAGAGTTGGCTTTAGTATGGAAAAGAGTGTTTTTAACGTGGGACTTTCTATTCACTAGAAATTATTGTCCTTTAGCATCTGTGCTCTTTAACACATTATGTAAATGTAAGTTCATTATGAAAATTACACACTGACCAAATAAAGTAACTATTTTACAAATCTGATACAATTATTTAGTTAATATTTATTTACTTTTCTACCCCTTTCTCTTTAATTATTTTCCTCCTCTCTGTTACCTGCTTTACTTCTTTAAAAATAATGTTAAAAAGAATATTTTTCAAAGTTTTCTTTATCTCCAGTGAATAAGTTTAATCCATTTAAGTAAAATATTACTTAATATTGTGAACAATGGAAGTAAATTATGCTGGTAGGAGAATTTTCAATTGTAACTAATCTAGACCTACGATATTTTGGTAGGTTTAATCAAATATAAATGTATTGCAACTCAGAATTTTATAGCAATAGAGTATTGTATTTTAGTAGATTGCAATACTGTGGCTGCAACATATAATTTAACTTTATCACTAATTTCTTTGTTCAATGAACTCAGAAAGATTTTTAATTAGCTTTTTACAGAGGTTCTTTTGAACCTCTCTTAAATATAATTTCCCTGAATATTTTATAGTATATTATACCTTATAACAATATACCTTATATGTGATTACATCCCACTATATATCATTCAATACTAGATTTTTTGTATTCTAAAGTTGAAATAATCAATTCAATTTATATAGAACTAAATGGTTTTATCACTAAATGAGTGATAAAGAGCATATGGTATTACCTAATTCAATATTATCAAGTGAAGAAAGGTGATAAAAGATAATAGCTTTTCTCAGAGAAGATTAAGGAGAAAATGAGATTTTGACAAAAGGATTTGGGCTTTCTCACACTTTTTAAAAAGTCATTCATTTAATCATTTTTATCTGAGTCTATGTAATTTATAAAAAGAAACTAATTAGATTAACTATCCAAAATAACATTCTTAATGCCTCAGTGCCCTTTTTCATATCATTGATGTTGTAAGAGCATGTTTATAATATAATCATCTATTTCCAAAGTCTTAAGCATTGTAATGACAAAACTGTTTAGACTTGAAATCTGAGATGTTAATTCAGGTTAAGAAAGGGTCTAGTTTTAAGAAAACTTGAAAGAAAAATTATCTTTTTTCATAAAATGTGAGAACAAAATAATATTCAATCCAGTAGGAAAATCCTCCCTCTGTAGAGAGGCCTGAATAGACACTGTGTGTGTTGAAAGGAGTGCTGCTGGGCTCAGTGACTCAGCCTGCAAACCAAGCGCTTTGGAAGGCCGAGGTGAGTGGATTGCCTGAGCCCACGGGTTCGAGACCCGCCCGGGCAACTTGGCGAGACCTCATCTCTACAATAAATCAAAAATTAGCCGGGCGTAGTAGCGCACACCTGTAGTTCCAGCTACTTGGAAGGCTGAGATGGAAGGATAGCCAGAGCCCAGCAGGTCGAGACTGCGGTGGCCGGGAGCGGGCTACTGCACTCCAGTCTGGGCGACAGAGACTCCAACTCAAAAAAAAGCAAGAAAAGAGTGTTGAACTAAGTGTCAAAAGACATAGGTGTGTCCTGAATCAAAGTCCTTACCTTACTAAGGTGTTTGTTTCTTCATTATGAAAGAGGCTGTAAGAAATTATCTTAACTTTTTTCCAATTTATAAATTTGGGATTATTTATCACAATACTTATTGCTAGTAAGAGTAGCAAAACAATAAATAAAATTTCTGAAAACAAAAATCCTCTCTCTTTAAGTCTTAACCAAAATGACAAAGAAAATATAAATAGAAGAATGTTGACGTCAGTAATAGAAGCTCAGAACCACTAACTTTAAGGAATACTTGCTATAAATAAGGCAGATGGAACCAGGTAATCAAAGTTTAAAAGCAAAACAAAACAAAACAAATAACAGTATGTGTCTTGGGAAACCAGAGAGGGAATCATCACTGAAAGTGTGTAACTTTTCCTAATTTGAGTGATAAGGGAGAGAGGAAAGTGCAGGCCAAAAGATAGAGAGATGTTAATTTCCAGAGAAAGAGCTACATATAGCAAATAGAATTAAAAACCTGTGTGAGGCAAGTTTCTTCCTCAAGTATCTTATTACTGATCTATGAGGACTTCTTTCCAATATGGCAGGTATCACTACACAGTAGGAGGTCAGCCAGGATGAGGCCTCTCTTTGCATGCAAAGGCTGAACCAGCCAGACAGAGATCCTTACTATCATGCCTTCATCCAACACACATGAAATAGGTACAATTTAAGGCTTTTTTTTTCTCCTACCACGCATAGGCTTTTAGATTAATGTGCAGAAAACAGAAACTTGCAGAAAGGAACATAAAGTTAGCACAGTAAGAGCTTACAAGAAAAATTTCTCATACTTTTGGGAAAAATTCCTGACTCAGCTTGACCTCTTTTCAAACAGAGTGAGAAAAAGTGGCATGCCAGAGCTGGCTTATACTGATTCTAAAAAGGCAGTTGTTAAATTGTCAAGAATTATACAAGCCTGTTTTTGCCAGAAATCAGCTGTTACAGAGCTGAAAAGTATAATAACTAAAATGAAAACATTCTGTAGAGAGGAACAAGAGTAGATTTTCACGGGCAGAAGAACAGTCAATCTTTAACAATCTTTAAGATAAATCAAAGAGACTACACAATCAGAAAAACAGATCAAAAGAAAGAAAAGAAAAAGGAGAAAAAAGACTCAGAAAAATTTGAGACACTATTGAATTCATCAACGCATGTGCAATGAGAGCACCAAAAGAGAAGAAAGAGAGAAAAGGGCAGAAAAAAATACTTGAAAAGTAGTGCCATTTGCAATCACATTCAAAGAATAAAGTACTTAGGAATAAACTTAAGGAAAGAAGTGTACAGCTTGTATATTGAAACTTACAAACATTGTTGAATGAAATTAAATACCTACATTAGTGGAAACACATCCCATGCTTATGGATCAGAAAACCTGACTATTGCTAAAATGGCAGGTCCTTGCCAAATTGACCTGCAGATTTAGCATAATTCCTATCTAAATTTCTAGAAATTGAGAAGCCGATTCTAAAATTCATATTTAAAAATGTAAGCATATCCAAAACGATCTAGAAAGAAGAACAAAGTTGGAAGACTCACACTATCCAATGTAAAATCTTACTACACAGCTAAAGTAATCAAGACATTATGGCACTGGTATAAGTATGGACATATAGATTACTTGAATAGAATCAAGACTCTAGGAATAAACCTTTATACCTGTAGTCAACTGATTTTTGACAAGCGTGCCAAAATAACTTGATGCCAGGTAGGGTGCAGTGCCAAACTCGTGGATTCTTTGGCTCATCCCTAAAATAAATTTTAGAGCGGCCAGCAAAGTTTCAAAACAAAGTTTGTTAGGGAAAGAAGAGAGGAAAGAAGGGGAAACATACCAGACCTGCATAGGTGAGAGAACCTGCTTCTTTTGCTTTTCACAATAGGCCTGATATACTTTCACAACGATTGATATGTGCTAGCCTGGCTCGGTTGTTCAGGCTGTAATCCCGCGCCTTTGGGAGGCTGAGGTGAGTGGATTGCCTGAGTCCGCGTGTTCGAGACCCGTCTGGGAAGCGAGACCTCATCTCTACAATAAATAAAAAAAAAATCAGCCGGTTGTGGTAGCACATGCCTGTAATTCCGGCTACTTGGAAGGCTGAGGCGGAAGGATCGCCGGAGCCCAGCAGGTTGAGGCTGCGGTGGCTGGGAGTGGCCACTGCATTCCAGTCTGGGTGACAGAGTGAGACTCCAACTCAAAAAAAAAAAAAAAAAAAAGATATGTACTAAAGAGGGTGGAACTCAGGAAACTGCCACTACAAAGATTGACATTGCCCTGCTTCTGGATGGGAGTGGGAGGAGAGTGGTCTTTTTCTTTCCACATCGTCTTTTGCAGGAGACTTACCTGGTATTTCCAGTTCACAAGTTCATGAATTAAAAGGTGGTTTTATTATCATTTTAAAAAACTTTTAATATATATTTTTTATTTTAAAATTGTGGGGTACAGTTAAGGGTTAGTATACAAATATTCATTGTGCAGGTACCCTTGTTGCCCCCCTTTCCCCAGACAGATATTGACTACTGTTATTCCCACCTCCCTTCCTCTCCCTGTCCCCCCCCATAGTTTCCCACCAATGTCAATCTTTTTCTTATAGTATTACAGCAGTTGTTCAAGGTCCACTTATGAGTGAGGGTATGTGATGCTCAGATCTTTGTTTCTATGAGAGATCACTCAGTATTATAAACTCTAATTCCATCCAGGTTGCTGCAGAATTCATGTTTTTGTTCTTTTTTACGGTTGTGTACTATTCCATTATGTATATGTAGCACATTTTTTTAATCCAGTCCTCTTTTGATGGACAGCATGGTTGGTTCTATGAACTTGGTATTGTGAACAATACTGCAATAAACATACATGTGCAGGTATCTTTTTCACAGAGTGATTTGAGTTCTTCAGGGTATATTCCCAGTAGGGGGATTTTGGGGTCATATGGAAGGTCGATTTTTAGAGTTTTTAGGAATCACCACACTGATTTCCACAGAGGCTGTACTATGGCTTTGATTAGTTAAGGAATGGTACTGGGCCTTCTGCCTTTGACAGGGAACCTGAAAGATTCTTAGTGATTATTATGCTAAACTATGAATTGAAAAGTCGGGCTGTCCTATTTTTATATCTGTTGGGATTTTCTTTTGATTTGCCAAGGGGGTGGGGTAGGCTTCTAGCTTGGCCTGCAGTAAAAAAAGAAATGTTTAAAATGTCTGAACACTTCCTAAAACTTGCCTACAGGAAATTTATCTTCTATGTCTAACCTGTGCTAGCTAACCTGCCTCAAACTGAATAGGTAAAAATAGGCTTTGAAACAAATAGTTCTGGGACAACTGGATAACTGCATGCAAAAGATTGCAGTTGGGCTGGATACAGTGGTGCATGCCTGTAATTCCAGCACTTTGGGAGGCTGAGGCAAGGGGATTGCCTGAGTCCAGGGTTTCAAGACCAGCCTGGGCAACTTGGCAAGACCTCATCTCTACAATAAATCAAAAACTTAGCGAAGCATGGTGGTCCGTGCCTGTGGTTTCAGTTACTTAGAAGACTGAGGTGGAAGGATCCCCTGAGCCCAGCAGGTTGAGGCTGCAGTGGTCGTGAGCCTATCACTGTGGGAGGGTGAGACTTCTACTTAAAAAAAAAAAAAAAATGCAGATGGACCTCCTACTTAACTCACATTACATGCAAAAATTAACTCAACATAGAATATAGACCTAAATGTAAGAGCTAAAACTATAACACCATTAGGTGAAAACTGAGGAATAAATCTTTGTAGCCTTGATTAAGCAATTGTTCTTAGGTGTAACACCTAAACTACAGGTAACAAAAAAATAGATTAATTGGTCTTTGTCAAAATTAAGAATGTTTGTGCTTCCAAAAATACCATCAAGAATATGAAAAGACAGCCCATACCATGGGAGAGAATATTTACAAATCATATATCTACTAAGAGGCTTGTATTCAGAATATATGTGAAGAACTCTTACAACTCAACAGTAAAAAGAAAAACTTACCAATTTTTTTAAATTGGCACAAGATTTGAATAGACATTTCTCCAAAGAAGATATATAATTGACTAATAGGCACATGAAAAAGTTCTCAATGCCTTTATCCCCTTTATCTACTAGAGAAATGCAAATCAATCTACAATGGAATACCATTTCACACCTACTAGGATGGCTAAAATCGAAAAGACAGACAATAACAAATGTTGATGAAGATGTGGAGGAATTGGAACCCTCACACATTGCTGGTAGGCTTGTGAAAATGTTGCAGCAGCTTTCAAAATGGTTCAGCTTCTCAATACGTTAAACAAAGATTCACTGTTAGTCCAAGCAAATATATTCTTAAGTATATACTCTAGAGAAATGAAAACATATGTTAACAATTAAACTTGTACATGAATGTCCATAGCATCAATCATAGTATTCAGTCAGTGAAAACAACCCAAATGTCTATCACATTATGAATGAATTTTTTAAAATGTGGTGTGTATTCATATAATAGAATATTATTTGTCAGTAAAAATAATGAAGCACAACTATGTGCTATTGCATAAATAAACCTTGAAAACATGAAGTCAGCCACAAAAACACACATATTGTATTATGTCACTCACGTATATGAAACATGCAGACTAGGCAAATCTATAAAGACAGAATAATAAATTAGTTATTGTTTAGGTCTTAGAGGTGCAGGGATGGGAAATGCCCCCTACTGGGTACAAGCTTTTTTTTGGAGGAGGGTGGTGTTGAAAATGTTTTGAAGTCAGATTGTAATGATGATTGTTGTACGACTCTGTGAATATACTAAAAACCATTGAATTGTACATTTTAGATGAATGAAATTAATTGTCTGAAATATATCTCCATAAAGATGTTTTGTTTTTTTTAAAAAAAGTAGCTGGGCTCGGTGACTCAGCATGTAATCCCACGCCTTTGGGAGGCTGAGGTGAGTGGATTGCCTGAGCCCGCGGGTTCGAGACCTGCCTGAGCAATGAGACCTCATCTCTACAATAAATCAAAAATCAGCCGGGCATG
>NW_007252917.1:31037-74708 GCF_000164805.1 Carlito syrichta | reverse complement strand
ACACACACACACACACACACACACACACACACACACACACACACACACACACAAAGTAAAAGAAGATCATACTTCTGAAAAAGATTTTACTGGCAATATTGAAAATGTTACAACTGGCACCGACTATTGGAAGAGAAGTTGGCCTCAGGTGTGAGCTGGAACAGGGCCCCCTGCTAGCATAGCCATTAACTCTTTATGCTCAAGTAGGTTTTCCAAGGGCTTAAAGCAAAAGAAATTTGCCAATGCACACAAGTACAGGCCCACAATCCTTAGCCTGAACTCTTAGGAAACAGATGTGTTTCAGAATTCAGAATTTTTCCGATTATATAGATGCTATGGTTTCTATATTCAACTACCAATTTATAGAAAATACAGAGGCCTAAGGAACAGGTTAAGCTTTACCATGAAGATACAATCCATAAAATTTAGGCTGTGGGACACTCTATAGGACAAATGCCTGGATTTTTTTTAATAAATACCCCAAGTTAAAAAAGAGAGAGAGATGGAGAGGAAACTATTGTATAAAAAAGACTTGAAATAAACTAACCCATGATAATTAAGTGAACCAACACACACCCAACCTCTCAGGGATCTCTCTGCATAAGCCATTCTCTGTCTCTCTTTTACCTTCAGCTTCTCTCTTCAATTAGATCCTTTCCATCAGCAATTAAAATGCTCAAAGCTTTTCTATCTTTAAAAGCAATCTTCACTGCATCTCACCTGATGTATTATCAGTTGCTAGGTTTCTCATTCTGTTTTATGTTCCTTTTAACAGAATACCTGAGACTAGGTAATTTATAAAGACAATAAATTGGCAGCATCAACAGACACTCTCACTGTTGTCCTGTCCATTGTGCCCTTCACAATGTATCTTCCTGTTAATTAATCTACCTTTCTCACAAGTAAAAAATGAACAGAAAAGAAATGTATTTCCTATAGTTTTGCAGACTAGGAAATCCAAGGTTAAGGGGCCCATCTGGTGAGTTCTTGCTGGTGGAAACACTCTGTGATGTCCTGAAGTGGCTCAGGGCATCACATATTGGGGGGGTGAGCATGCCAAGTGCTCAGGTCTCTCTTTCTTGTTTATAAAGTCATTAGTTCCCCTCCCATGATGAACCATTCATCAAATTAACTTATTAACTCATGAACTGATTAACCCATTTAAGAGGTCAAAACCCTCATGATATACCCACGTCTTAAAGACCCCACCTCTCAGTACTGCCACATTGGGAATTAAGTTTCAACATGAATTTTGAAGGCAACGTTTAAACCATAGCACTAGATGTCAGCATCTCTTTCTTGTGAATGTCTCTTTTTCATCATCTCTACTGCCTTTCATTTAGTTTGAACTGTTATGATTTTTACCTGACTGTGCAGCATCTATACAGATTTCCTGTCTTCTGGTCTTGCTTTCTGCTATGTACTGAAGAGTGCCCCCTCAAAATTCATATTTTAAAGCCCTAACCACTAAAGAGATGCTATTTAAATATGAGGCCTTTGAGAAGTAATTAGGTTTAGATGAAGTCAGGGGATTAATGCCTTTTTAAGAAGAGGAAGAGGACCAATGCGCTCTTTTTTTCTCTCTTCACAATGTGAAGGCAAGGCAAGAAGGCCACTATCTGAACTCCAGGAAGAGAACTCTAGGAATCAAATTAGTAACCACCTTGATCTTGAACTTCCTCATCTCTAGAACTGTGAGAAATAAATGTGTCTGTTGTTTAAGCCACTCAGTTTATGGTATTTTGTTATAGCACCTTACATTAGTCTGCTTTGCATTGCTATAAAGGAATGCCTAAGCTGGGTAATTTATTTTTTTATTTTTATTTTTTATTTTTACTTTTAGTTGGAGTCTCACTCTGTCGCCCAGACTGGAGTGCAGCGGCCGCTCTCGGCCACTGCAGCCTCGACCTGCTGGGCTCCGGTGATCCTTCCGCCTCAGCCTTCTGAGTAGCTGGAACTACAGGCACGCGCAACCACGCCCGGCTAATTTTTTTTGATTTATTGTAGATATGAGGGCTCACCAAGTTGCCCAGGCAGGTCTCGAACCTAGGGGCTCAGGCAATCCACCCACCTCAGCCTCCTAAGGCATGGGACTACAGGCTGAGCCACTGAGCCTGGCTAATTAATTTTTTTTAAAAAGAGGTTTATTTGACTCATGATTCTTCATGGCACCAGCATCTCCTTGGTTTCTGGTGAGTCCTCAGGGAGTTTTTACTCATGATGGAAGGTGAAGGGGGAGCAGGTGTGTCATATGGTGAGCGATTAAGCAAGAGAAAGAAGGGAGGTTCCAGGCTCTTTACCACAGCCAGCTCTCATGTAAACTGATAAAATGATAACTCACTCATTCCCCTCATTACCGGGAGAACAGCACCAAGCCATTTATGAGGAATCCAACCCATGACCCAAACTCATCCCTCCAGGACCCACTTCCAACACTGGGGATCATATTTCAGCATGAGATTTGGAGGGGACAACAGTCAGACCATATTGTGACCTGAACTAAGACAACCTTCCTTTAAATAATTACCCCACTAAAGCCAGCATGCTTATTTTATTTTATTTTATTTTTATTTATTTATTTTTGATTTATTGTAGAGATGAGGTCTTCCCATGTTGCCCAGACTGGTCTCGAACCTGTGGGCTCAGGCAATCCTCTCACCTCTGCCTCCCAAAGCACTGGGATTATAGGCATGAGCCACCATGCCTGGCTTCAGAATGCTTATTTTAAAGCATAGGTTTAATCAGGGTCCTCCCTTACATTCAATACATCAATTATTTCTCACTTTTGGAAAAGGTAAAAAATAATGAGTTTTAATCGATTTGCCTAGCATACTTCTGTGACCTAGAGGAGATCTCCAACCACTGGCATCCAGGTCTATTACCTCCCTAATAATCCATGCTCAATCTTACTTTCTAACTATTATAACTACTGATTACCCAAGACTCCCAACTTTAAGTCATTCTTTAGCTCTCAATTTATTTTATTTATATTTATTTATTATTATTATTTTTTTTGAGTTGGAGTCTCACTCTGTCGCCCAGACTGGAGTGCAGTGGCCGCTCCCGGCCACCGCAGCCTCGACCTGCTGGGCTCCGGCGATCCTTCCGCCTCAGCCTTCCGGGTAGCCGGAATTACAGGCGTATACTACCACGCCCGGCTGATTTTTTTTTTATTTATTGTAGAGATGAGGTCTCGCTGCCCAGGCGGGTCTCGAACCCGCGGGCTCAGGCAATCCACTCACCTCAGCCTCCCAAAGGCGCGGGATTACAGGCTGAGCCACCGAGCCCGGCTTATTTATATTTATTTATTTAATTTTTTGAGTCGAGGTCACACTCTGTTGCCCAGGTTGGAGTGTAGTGACATGATCATGGCTCACCACAACCTTGACCTCCTGGGCTCAGGTAATCTTCCTGCCTCAGCCTCCAGAGTAGCTGGGAATAGGGGCATGTGCCAACATGCCCTCCCTAACATTTTGATTTTTTTTTTGTGGGGACACTATGTTCCTCAGGCTGTCTCAAACTCCTGGGCTCAATCAATCCTCCTGCCTCAGCCTCCCAAAGTGTGAGGATTGCAGGCACTGCGCCTGGCCTAGCTCTCAATTTAGACTTCAACTCCTCTGCAAGACTGTTCTGTCCCTCCGCCACCCAAAACAGTCTTCCCAAAATACCCTGTGTACTAATTTGAGGCAAGTTCCCAGTCTATTGAAATAGATTGTGGCAGAGTAGAATTATACCGTGTTTAACTTAAATGAATTAAACTTTTTGTCATTGGCAAAGTAAGCAAGTAAATAAGCAGACAGTCTCCATTCCTCCCTCAACCAGACCAGAAGTCCAAAAAAAGTCAATTATTATTTGTATAGCCTCCCCTTTAATTGGAAGACAATGAGCTTATCTGATGTGTAATTGCTCTGTTTCAGTGCTAAAAATATATAAAACATACCAAATTAAGCTTACTGAAAGTAGGTACAAGATAAACACAATAAAGACTACTACACTTTAAAAACAAATTAAAAGGTCTTCAAAGAGGTCTCTCCAACCCCACCTTTCATCCCATTTCTTTCTTGCTGATAGAATGAAGGTATCAGGAAGTTATGAGCTTCATGATGAACTCCCTAGCCTCAGACATCAACTTGGATAGATCTAAGTCAACCATAATAGTTCTTTTCCCCTTGGAAGTGACTGGCTTCGGCGTGGACATGTGAAATATCCTCACCAATAACATGCAAAGAAAGTCTGTTAGGGGTATTGTGGAACTTTCTGGCTCTTGAGAGCAAGTAATAGCTAAATTCCGATTTAATACAAAAGATTTATCCTAGCCTTCCCCCTCTCATCTCATGATGAGGAACCACAATACAATTACACACAATATATTTACTTGCTCAATTCTATAACGCACATTAAGCAATTTCAGAATTACTAACTTGTACCACTATGGAAAACAAGCCTAGTCATTATGATTCAATATTAGATTACAGCTCTTTTTCTCTTTAGCTTGAAATTATGTACTCAAATTACTGTTTGAAAATGTTACTTAGGTTAGTTCTTTTTTCCTCTCCCCTCTTCAGTGTGTTTATGTTATTCGTTTGAAAAAGAGTTTGATTTGTTTGTTCTGCTTGCATTTTATATTTGAGTGTTTCCCCTTTTCTTATTTTTTATTTAGTGTTTTTGAGCTTGTGAAACGTAACATAGTTTTAGAAGTCAAAACTATGCACAAAGTTACACTCACGAGATGTCATTACCTTATCCCATCTACACCCATTTTCTCTCCCATCCCTTATACTTTTGTCATTTATATGCTGTGGATTACCAATCTCATTAGTTTATTAATTATGCCTCCTATGTTTCTTTTTGCCCAAGTGAGCAGATGCATGTGTATTCTCTCATCAGTCTTTCTCACACAAAGGTAGAATTCATAGATTTTCTTTTGCATTGTGTATTGCCTCAATCACTATTTCTAGAAATCACCCTAAATCAGTTCAATGGAGAACTTCCTCATTGTTTTCTACAACCGTAGGGTATGAATATGCCATAATTTTTCCAACCATTCTCCTATGTAAGGCAGTTCAATTCTTTCTAATGCTTTATAATTACAACTAATACTGCAGTGGAAACACACACACACACACACACACACACACACACACACACACACACACTTACTGTTGGAGAGTGTATTTTTAGGGTAATTCCTAGAAGTAAAATTTCTGGACCAAAACATAAATGTTTACATAATACTGTTAGATGCTGTCAAATTCCTTTCCCAAAAATTAGTATCTGATTAATGTCCACTAGTAATAAATTTGAGTAACTACAGTCTCACAAACAGCACAGATCACAATGTCCTACTTTTTCATATTTGCCAATGTGATGGGTTAAAAAAAAAAAAAGTAGGTAAAGAACACTGTGGCTTTATTTTGCATTTTTTTCCAGTTATGAGTGAAGTTGATCATTTTTTATGTTTAAGAGCCATTATTATTATTATTGCTTGTATAAATTTTCTATTTATTTTCTGACCATTTTTCTCTTGGAATTTTAACTTTTTTACAAAAATTATACAAATATTCAGTAAGTACATATTATAAAATATATTTTAAGTATAATGAATTTTCATCTTTCACATTGACTTAAAATTCCTATATATACATGATAGCTACATAAAATTGGTTTGTGTTCCTTATTAGCATTTTTTAGAAAATCAACTTTATAGAGGTAAAATTTAAATCTAACAAAATGTGCATAATTTATTGTTTTAACATAAAGGTAACACCCATATAACCACCTTCACATGAAACTTTTGTCACCGAAGCCTTCCAAATTTCCCTTGTGACTTCTCATGTGTTATTTAGAAACTTGTGGTAAATATTCAAAGATTTTTCAAAATATTTTTATTGATTTCTAATTAATTTTATTATGGTCAGAGAAATCATATTCTGTATGATTTCAATCCTTCAAACATTTTTTTTTGTCATGGTTCATGTTATGATTTAATGTATTCTATCTTTGAAAATGTTTCATGTGCACCTACAAAGAAGGCATTTTTCTCTGTTTGAGTAGACTGTTTTATGTGTCAGTTAAGTCAAGTTGCTTGATACGATTGCAACTTTCTATGTCCTTACAGATTTTCTATCTACATGCTTGTCCAGTGTGGTTGACATCTCATGAGTTGACATCTCATCCCTTTTGAAAAAAAAAAAGTTTTGCTTTAATTTGCAATTCAATTCCTCTGCACTATATCAATTGATGCTTGTTGACTTTTCCTCTGAGCCATTTATAATAACTTTTATCTGATCCTTTATATAAGTGAAATAAAATCCTTAGCATGTATTTTTTATCTATGTAAGAGCCATGTGCTTACCTTCTTCTGAAAATCACCTCTTTGTGTGTGTGTATGTGTTGGAGTCCCACTCTGTCGCCCAGGTTGGAGTGCAGTGGCACACTCATGGCTACTCCAACGTCGACCGGCTGGGCTCCAGTGATCTTTCCACCTCAGTCTTCCAAATAGCCAGAACTACAGGCGCGCACTACCACGCCTGGCTCATTTTTGATTTATTGTGGAGACGAGGTCTCGCTGGTCTCCAACCCGTGGGCTCAGGCAATCCACTTGCACCGGCCTCCTAAAGTGCTGGGATTACAGGCTGAGCCACTGAGCCCGGCCTGAAAATTATCTTTTAACAGAATCCAGTCACTCTTACTTATCTGTGTGTTGTCCATGTCTGCTTTTGTGCTACCACAGCAGAGTCGAATGGTTGTGACAGAGACCACTGGCCTGTAAAGACTAAAATATTTGCCAACTAGTCCTTTCCAGAAAAAAACGACCAACTGCTTGTCTACATCAGGTTAATCATAGCCAAACATTATTATTTCCAGCGAGGAGTCCATTCTTCAACAGCTGTCTAATATGTTGCATTGCTACATTATACATTTAACTTTTCATTCTCAGTAACATCAAAGAAAGCAACTAGACGTTAAAAATGCCGATTAAAATAATTATATTTATGCCTGTGTATAGAAATTAGCATTTTACATATCTTTTTCACTGAATAATAAACTTCTTAATTGTATTTTTTTCAAACTGTAAATGGACTTTTCTTCAGCCTTCAAGAGTCAGTGCATTTGTCTGGGCCTGCCTTTCCCAAGGAGCAAAGAGAACAAATTGAACCAGAGGACACCAAGGTCACTCTCCATATTTCCATGTTTTGAAAGAATGTTAAGTAAGAAGTACTGCTAAAGAATGACTTGCAAGGTGAGCAGAATTTTTATCCTCTTTGTAATATAAGTCGATCTTCTCAAGTGTATATTTGGATAGTCAATTTCAAAGGATTTTATACAAATAATCTAAAAAACCTCTTGGTTTCTTGGTGAAAAACATGATTGTCATCACTAGAGGGAGCTGGTTGGACATAAAATTATAGCAGGAAAGTAGAAAAAGACAAGAGCACTTTGTAGTTCTTGTAAAAATAAAACTATAAATTTTTTTCTACTAATAGATTATACTTACCAAGTAATTACCTTATAAATTGAAAGTTTTCCTAACAAATCTGTAAACTGTGTTCCCAAGAGGATTTGCTACTCTAGGATAATGGAGTAAACATTTTATGGAGGGTTAATTTTCACATAGTAGTATTGATGTTGGTCATCTTTTCATAGTTCTTTAAATGTATCTTATTTTTATTTTGTTTAAAATAAAACTGTCATTGCTCAGTTTGAACAATATGCTAAGCAGAGTATCAGAGTACAGAATATGATTTTCTCTCAATTGCCTATCTATTTAATACAGAAAATATCAACATTCCTGTGTTACTTTGAAATGCCTAATTTTCAGTGAGTGTAAAAATGGAAACAGAAGCACTTAAGTTAAGGCAGTTATCATTTGGTAGAATTGGAAGAAACTGAACTGAGTCCTTTATTTCTTCCAAGGAGATCTGTTGACCAGAAGTTATGTGTTTTCAACAATTTTTTATCATATGCAGAAGTGAGCATCTACTTATTTAAAGCAGGGGTTGCAAACTACGACCTGCAGGCAACTTGCCATTGCTTTTGTACAGTTTCATTGAAACACAACCACACAATCATTTAAATATTCTCTCTGGCTGCTTTCACACTAAAACTGCGAAACTGAGTATTTGTGATGGCGATCTTATACTCTGCAAAGCCTAAAATATTTACTATCTGTTCTTGTAAATAAAAAACTTGCAGACTTCTACTCTAAAGCATTATGATTAATTCATTTGCATAGAGAGAATAAATAAATGAATGAATGAACAAATTGAGTTGTCATGAATATGTGACAGAAAGATAGCACTGATATCTTGGAAAATCTGAGATATATACTTTGAACCAAGCAAATGTACCATTTCATAACTCTTGCTTCTATTCTTTTGTCGTATGTGAAAAGTGCCTATTTTTGAATAGCTATCATAATCATACCACAAGTTCAGTGTTACATAGTGACTTTTTCCTCAAAAGCAAAAATATCTCTCTCTCTATGTATATATATATCATCTAATTGGCCATCATTTGCCCAATAGCTTTGGCGAAGTGGGAGGTATGACATGAAACACACTGAATTCAGACTTTCCATGAAAATTTTTAGTTGGAAATAAACCTACTACATTTCACTAATTGAACTAATTTATCTCACTACACTTTCTCTGATGCATAGATTTAAATGCTTATAAGATCTTTATAGGCCGGGCTTGGTGGATCAGCCTGCAATCTCAGCACTTTGGGAGGCCGAGGCAAGTGGATTGCTTGAGCCCGCGGGTTTGAGACCAGGCTGGGCAACTTGGCGAGACCTCACCTCTATAATTAAAATCAGAAATTAGCCAGGCATGGTAGCACACGCCTGCAGTTCTGGCTCCTTGGAAGGCTGAGGTAGAAGGAATACTGGAGTCCAGCAGGTTGACGCTGGAGTGGCCGTGAGCATGCCACTGCACTCCAGCCTGGGCGACGGAGTGAGACTCTAACTCAAAAAAAAAAAAAAAAAAAAAAGATCTTTATAAATCTCCTTTCAAGTTAAGCAAACCTCTAATTAAGACATAGAATAGAAATTGGTAGAACATGTTCAATTAGGTTAATGGAGGATTTTTTTTCATATACAAAGGAATATTTTACTTTATTTTTTGGTTTATTTAAATTAATTTTTTTTTTACATTTTATTTTAGTATAGAGATATGGAGAACAAGTAAGAATTAACTACACATGCAGGCCGCATGCAGGTAGCGTTTAGGCCTCCAACTGGCCCTTACTTCCCCTGTTTTGGGTCCTGGTACCCTTTGTGTTGTTACATGCTTCCCCTCCTCCCTTCCTCTCCTGGCAGTGCCCAGTAACTGTTAATCCCTCCCTTATGCTAGTGTAATTAATGTTCAAGTCCCACTTATGAGTAAGAACATGTGGTATTCAGTTCTTTGTTTCTGTAGTAGATCATTAAGTATGATGGTCTCCAAACCCATCCAATTTGCTGCAAAGTCCATGATTTTGTTCTTCTTTATGGCGGCACAATACTCCATTGTGTATATGTGCCATGTTTTCTTAATTCAGTACACTTTCAATGGGTAGCAGGGTTGGTTCCAAGTTTTTACTATGGTGAATAATGTAGCTAGAAACATGCACGTGCAGTGGCCTTTTGGTAGAGCTATTTATGCTTCTCTGGATATATTCCCAGGAGAAGGATTGCTGTATTGTATGGAAGGTCAATTTTTAATTCTTTTAGGAATCACCGCACTGCTTTCCGTAGAGGTTGAACTAGCTTGCACTTCCACCAACAGTGTAGAAGCATGTCCTTTTCTCCACACTTATGCCAAAATCTGTTGTTTTTTAATTTATTAATGATAACCATTCTTACTGGAGTTGGATGATATCTCATTGCAGTTTTGATTTGCATTTCTCTGATGATTTGTGAGGTTGAGCATTTTTTCATGTATCTGTTGGTGGCTTATATATCTTCTTTTGAAAATTGTCTATGCATGTCCTTTGCCCACTTTTTAATAGGGTTTGCTTTCTTCCTTTCAGCTTATTTGAGTTCCTTGTAGATCCTGGATGTCAGGTCTTTGTCGCATATATAATTAGTAAATATTTTTTCCCATTTTGTGGGTTGTCTCTTAACTTTCTTGATGGTTTCTTTTGCTGTGCAAAAACTTTTTCAGTTTGATGCGGTCCTATCTGTCTCTCTTAGCTTTTATGGCATTTACTTTTGAGGATTTGGTCAAGAATTTGTTGCCTACTCCTATGTGCATATGGGTGTTTCCCACGTTTTATTCTAGTAGTTTTATAGTTTGAGGTTTTACATTTACATTTAGGTCTTTGATCCATTTTGAGTTGATTTTTGTATATGGTGATAGGTAGGGGACAAGTTTCATTCTTCTGCATGTGGTCGGCCAGTTTTCCCAATACCATTTGCTAAATATGATCTCCTTTTCCCAGTGATTGTTGTTGGTGACTTTGTTGAAGAGGAGTTGGTTGAGAGACCAAGTTTTTGCTTCCAGAATCTTTGTCCTGTTCCATTGGTCTATGTGCCTATTCCTGTACCAGTACCAAGCTGTTTTGGTTTCTGCAACTTGTAGTAAAGTAAAAAGGGAAGTGTGATACCTCCCTTTCTGTTTCTTTTGCTGAGGATTGTTTTGGCTATTTTTGCTCCTTTTTGTTTCCATATGAATTTCCGTATTGTTGCTTCCAGGTCTGAGAACAATGATGGTGGTAATTTGATAGATATTGCATTGAATCTGTAGATTGCCTTGGGTAGAAAGGCCGTCTTGACAATATTGATTCTCCCAATCCATGAGCAAGGAATATTTTTCCATTTGTTTGTGCCATCCTTGATTTCTTTGAGCAGTGTTTCACAGCTGTAAAGATCTTTCATGTCTCTGGTTAGATGGATGCCAAGATATTTCAGTTTTTTGTGACTATTGTGAATGGTATCATGCTTTTTTATTTGGTTTTCTGTCTGCTTATTGCTGGTGTATAGATATGCCAATGTCTTTTGCACATCGATTTTGTACCCCAAGACTTTACCAAAGTCAGTTATCAGGGTAAAGGAGACTTTTGACAGACTTCCTAGGGTTTTCAAGATATAGAATCATATCATCTGCAAAGAGTGGTAGCTTGACTTTCTCTTTTTCTATTCAGATACCCCTGATTTCCTTCTCTTGTCTGATTGCTCTGGCTTGGACTTCCAACACAATGTTGAACAGGAGAGGTGAGAATGGGGCATCCTTGTCTTTTTCTTGTTCTCAGGGGGAATACTTCCAATTTCTGTCCATTGAGCAAAATGTTGTCTGTGAGTTTGTCATAGATGACACTTACTGTTTTGAGCAATGTTCCTTCTATGCCTAGGTGCTTGAAGGTTTTTATCAAGAAGGGATGCTGGATTTTTCAAATACTTTTTCTGCATCTATTGATATAATAACGAAGTTCTTGGTTTTATATCTGTTAATGCGTTTACTTGCATTTATGGTCTTGCAAATGATGAACCAGCCCTGAATCCCAGGAATAAAGCCCACTTGGTTATGGTGGATGATCCTTGAGATATGATGTTTGATCCGATTTACCAGAATCTTGTTGAGAATTTTTGCATCTAGGTTCTTCAAGGAGATATGTCTGTAATTATCTCTCTTTGTTGAATAAAGTGTTCTCTAGATGTCTGTTAAGTCCATTTGATCAAGTGTCAAGTTGAGGTTCCAGATCTCCTTGTCAATTTTTTGCTTGATGATCTATCTAAAGCTGTTAGTGGGGTATTGAGGTCTCCAACTAGATTGCGTGAGAGTCAATGTCCTCTTTAGCTTGCTTAGTAGTTGTCTTATAAAACCTGATGCTCCTCTGTTGAGTGCATATATGTTTAGGATGGATATTTCTTGCTGGAGAATTGAACATTTTATCATTATGTAGTATCCTTTCTTCCATGTCCTTTTTAACTTTTTGATGGTCTGAAGACTGCTTCGTCTGATATTAGAATATCTACACCTACTTTGTTCTGTCTTCCATTCACCTGACAGTTCATTTCTAGCCTCCAACCTTGAGTCTGTGGGTGTCTTTTGCAGTGAGATGAGTTTCCTGGAGGCAGCAGATTGTTGGATCATGCTTTTTGTGTGTTGTTTTTTGTTTGTTTGTTTTAATCCAGTTTGCTGCCTATGTCTATCCAGTGGCACATTTAGCCCATTGCTCAGGTTGATTATTGATATGTGAGTATTTACTTCTGTAATAGGCCTCTTACAGGATTCTATTGTTTCCTTTTAACTTTTGTGTTTTGTATATGTGTTTTCATTTTTGTGGGTGCTCTGTAGGCTCTGATAACTCTGTGTTTGCCTGTTTGTACTTTTGTGATGTGCATACAGGGCCTTTCTTTTTTTCTCTCTCTCTCCATGCTCTTAAGTGTCACCTAAAGGGCTGATCTAGATGGAATTGAATGTCTGGGAGGGATTTTAATTCTCCATCACTGATGAAGCTTAGCTTGGCTAGTAGGAAATTTTGGGTTAGAATTGCTTATCTTCAAGAATATTAAAAATTGAACTCCAATTCCTTCCAGCTTGTAGTGCTTCTGCAGATGAGTTTGGAGCAATTTTGTTGGGTTTTCCCTGGTATGTAGTCTGGCCTTTCTCTCTGACTGCCTTTAGTATTTTTTCTTTCATGCTTACTTCACAGTGAATTACTGTGTGTCTTGGTGATGGTCTTCTCAGGTTATATCTTTCAGGGGTTCTCTGGATCTCTTCCACTTGGATGGTTCCCTTTCTAGCAAGATGGGAGAAGTTCTTTTGAATGATCTCATGGATTATTTGTTCCATAGTGTTTTCATTTTTCTAGTCTGCTTCAGAGATGCCAGTCAGGCTTGGGTTTGGTTTTTTGACAAAGTCACATAGCTCTCAGAGATTTTGTTCCTTCTTGGGTTTTTTTGTTTTTTTTCTTTCCTATGTTATCACAGATGATGCTATTTCCATATTTTGGTCTTCAAGGTCTGATATTTTTTCTTCTGCTTTGTTAAGCCTGTTCCCAAAACTTGTTATTTTGTTATTGATTTTGAGGATGGAGCTCTTTATTTCCACTATTTCAGAATTGGTTTTTTTGGAGTTGGCCAACTCCACTTTTACTTCCTTTATGATTTATTTGAGTTTCACTTCATGTATCCCTTGGTTCCTGTTATTTGAGCCATCCATTTTCTGATTTCTGTGGCTGTCAACTGGGGCAGATCGTTCTTGGAGGTTTCCATTGTTCATGCTCTGATGGCTGCTTTTTCGTGTGCTAGCTCATTAAAATTTTGAGAGTTGCTTGTGTTTCTTTGTTGACCCTTCCTCATTTGTGTCAGATTTCTCTTTACTCAGCGAGAAAGAGAGAAGCTCCAACTTGTGGCAGGTTCTTGTTCCTGCAGATTTTCTATCCTATTGCTTAACTAGTTGGGCCCATTTTCAGTGCCCTGCTCTATTTAGCTGATGACTGGTGGAAAGTGGTGAACCAACCCAACATGTCTCAGAATTGCTCACCACCTGCCTCCGTCACCCAGCATGATCTCAGCTTCTATATACACCTAGCTCCTGGCAGTCGAATGGGGTGCCCAGATTCCCACACCTGCCTTTTTGTTCTCTGTGTGTTCAAGGAGACTTCTGCTGAATGCAGTGAGTTTTACCCTTTCAAACATGCTTAGGATGCCTCCTTTAATTGGCAACTGAATCCCCATTCTCTGCCCTGCTCTGCATAAGAGGCACCAGTCTGTTTCTCCACCAGGTGCCAGTGGCAGGCATGTTAGTCAGATTCGCCCCACATGCCAACCTTACTTGTATGGGATTCTCCCCATTCCATCTGGGCTCTGGTCCTTACCACTGCATCCTGACCAGGTTTTCTCCCACATGAAACTGATGTTTTATGCACTGTTGGGAGGGGGTGAACCAGTTCAAAGCATCTAATAATCACTCACCCCTCTTCTTCAAACAGATCTTCCCTTTCTGTGCATGCCTGGTGCAGGGCAGGGAATGCGGCACCAGGAATTTTGTGCCGGCCATGGCTTTCTGGACTCAGCGAGACCTGTGCTGAGTTCACAATATTTAACCCATCCATAAATGCTCAGGGAATGTCTGTCCAACAGTAGCAGAATCCCTATTCTCTCTCTTGCTAGGTATGAGTGGCACCACTCTGCTGCTCCATGGTGGCCATCTTGGCTCCATTTCTCCTCCAAAAGGATATTTTAACAGAAAAAAAAGTAGAAATGACATCCTCTCAGAATGAAAGACAGCTGTCCCAATTGAATGAATTTTGCTTTATGGAAAATTCAACATAATACTTTCTTTTTCTGACTTGGCTGCACATTAATGAAAACTTGTTATAAACCAGCATCACTGGTTAGTCATGGAACTACCACAACTAGGAACCAGAAGGCTGAAGGTTGTGAAGCTGGGTGCCTACCACAATTGCCTTTCTTCCTCTGAATGGAGTTTTAATAGGTAAAATTTCCTTAGATGGTGAAGAAATGACCTTTGTTAATTCATTGACCAGTTTAAACACACACACACACACACACACACACACACACACGCATGCACGCACACATGTGGATTCTTCTTGCTAAATTCAGTCATTTACGTCAATTTTTTAAAATTTAGATTATATCCCTCCTTGATAGTATTTTTAGGCTACTACACAAAAAGATCATTGGCATGTCTTGTATCTGTCACAAATTTTTACCTTAAATTTTTAAAATCATAAAATAATTTTGAGTCAATATCTGTGCAGCTGCTTTTAAATTAAGTAGAGAAAACAAAAAATATTGTTGTCTAAGTTATACAATTGTTCATTAGTTGCTCATTAATTGTAATTGGACTTATCAATAATAAAGTATAAAAACAGTAAGGATTTGATTTAAAAGATAATTGTTCCAGAAGCAACTGGAAACCAAAATAAAGCTGAGAGTGCGTTTTATTTATTGCCCATTCTGGTCTTAATAATCAGTGGTAAACAATGTGGGCTTGTTGCTGTGTCTGCTGAGAATATGAACAGCTATTGCAAGCCATAGAAAATTGTTTGGTAGGTTTTCTCCATTTAACTTGCTGATTTGAATTGAAATGGGGTTTCTTTTTTTTTTAATTTTTTTTTTGAGGTTGGAGTCTCACTCTGTCACCCAGACTGGAGTGCACTGGCCGCTCCCGACCACTGCAGCCTCGACCTGCTGGGCTCCGGCGATCCCTCCTCCTCAGCCTTCCGAGTAGCCGGAATTACAGGCATGCGCTACCACGCCCGGCTGATTTTTTAATTTATTGTAGAGATGAGGTCTTGCTGCCCAGGCGCGTCTTGAACCCGCAGGCTCAGGCAATCCACTCACCTCAGCCTCCCAAAGGTGTGGGATTACAGGCTGAGCCACCGAGTGAAATGGGGTTTCAAACAACTTGATAAACTTTGTCAAGATTTTTAAGTGGAAGGAAAAAAAAAGTGAAATGTATGACTTGTAGAAATGTTTTTCTCTAACATGATTCTGAATGGCACCATCCTTTAACTCTCCCAGTGTGCTCCAAGGAAGAAGAAACATAGAGGCAATTGAGGTCAAAAGTGAATCAACAAGAGCTGACAAGATGTGATTCTTGGCACTATGAATGGCTAAATGCCACCAACCCCTCCAGACTACTTTTTAAATATTTTGTATTCCACAAAGACCATCACTTCAGCCAAACAGTCCCCCCACTAGACTCCATTTATAACTCTGAATTTATGCTTATAAAGTAAATTTGAACCATGACTTTTGAATAACACATAGTTAAGCAACCCAAAGTGGTTACGGAACTTAACCCCAAATTATATGTAGATTTGTTAGCCATTATAACTGGAAGTTGGGAAGTTGATCAGTATTTTCACCGTCATACTTCTGATCAGAAAGAGGGTGATGTTAAAAAAAAAAAAAAGAAGAAAAGGCGTGATGTTGAAGAGAGCCAACCAAATTCAAACTGGTTTTTTAAAGCTGTATGTCCATGAATAAATATATGGAGGTCTTTGAAATCTTATAAATGGTTATATAAATTTATTGTTATATTTATTTGTGTATTTTGCTGCTATAGAATATTCATAATTTTGCCAGATTTTCATATATTGGAAGTAATAGGAAAGTCTATTAGAATAAATTATTTTCTGGAAAAGGTAAACGGGTCCACTTAATCTTCATATCCATTCTGTCATTTGGCTGTCATAGCCAATGGTTAATACAGATTCTGGAAACTGATCTGAATTGCCCAAGTTGCAATATGAATTTATTTCCTTTTTTCTTTTCTTTTTTTTTTTTTTTTTGAGTTGGAGTCTCACTCAGTCACCCAGACTGAAGTACAGTGGCCGCTCCCGGCCACCACAGCCTCGACCTGCTGGGCTCCGGCGAACCTTCTACCTCAGCCTTCCGAGTAGCTGGAACTGCAGGCATGCGCTACCATACCTGGCTGATTTTTGATTTATTGTAAAGATGAGGTCTCGCCAAGTTGCCCAGGCGGGTCTCGAACCCGCGAGCTCAGGCAATCCACTCACCTCAGCCTCCCAAAGGCATGGGATTATAGGCTGAGCCACTGAGCCCAGCTGAATTTATTTTCTGTGCCACAGTTTCCTCATCTGCAAAATAAAATAATAACAGTAGCTACCTAATGGGGTGGATATAAGGAAGAAATGAAGTAATATTTGTAAAGTACCCAATTTTTGCTGTATGATAGGTTTTATATATATATGTATATACACATATACACACACATATATATGCACACACATATATATACATATATAAGTAATGTGTACACACACACACACGTATATAATTGTGGAAAAAAAAAACACTCAATAAAAATTCCCAGGTTTTAGATAATGAAACTGAGTTAAGAGTTTTGCTTAAAATCACTTTGCTTATCAGAAGAAGAACCAGGTCTAAAATTCAGAGGGATTGTTTTGTTCTGTTTTTTTTCCATTTAAGTACTGCTAACCATTGGCCCTGATCTAGTCTGTCTGTGGTCTTTTAGCTTCCATCTCCTCTCTACCCGCTGTCCTCACCCAGTGTTGTTCTTTTAAAATCATTTCTAATGCACCTTCCACCCCACTCTGCTCTCAGACTTTCTCAATCTCCCCATTATTCTGCTTGGACCAAAAGTTAATTTAATGAACACAGCTGAATTAAGGGTAAAACAAAAAATTATTAGAGCGTGAATCTGTGAAAGGCAGTAAGTTACTAAAAAAGTAGTAAAAGAATATTTAATTATCCAAAATGCTGTCTTGTAGGGTACTTTAGAATAAGGTAGAAAGAGAGTTTACCTACGCATTCCCTCCCTCAGCATATGCACACACATAGAGCCATCAAACAAGCTCAAACCAACTTGCTCTAGCTCATTTTAGTGCTTTTCTTTGGCTAAAAGAAGTGTCTAAATTTGGGGCAAGCTTTCAATTTTTTAGACAAGAGAGGAGATATTGATCCCTACCACCTAGGGTCTTCTTTCTCCTTTCTCCACACAATTCTTAGCTATAAAACTCTAAAAATGTTGACTGCATACTTAAAGAATATATGTGTAAAGGGGCACCAATTATTGATCCATCCAATGTGAGCAATTTATTGTCCTTTCTCAAGTCTTCATCTAGCCTTCCAAGGCTGCGGTGGCTGGGAGCGGCCACCGCACTCCAGTCTGGGCGACAGAGTGAGACTCCAACTCAAAAAAAAAGACAAAGTCTTTACTATAGAATCCTGCCTTGTCCAAAGTACCTCATCATCTGGAGAAGCAATGTCAGCAGTCCAGTTCATGAGCTTTTTTTCTGTCTCCTAGCACTCATTCTTCCTCGTCTAAGCTATCACAAACAGAAGGAATGCTTTTCTTTTTCATGGCTACCAGAAGGTAGTAGAAAGTCCAGTAGCAAAATTATTATCAAGAAATGTAGTTTTCAGTTGGGCTCGGTGGCTCAGCCTGTAATCCCACGCCTTGGGAGGCTGAGGTGAGTGGATTGCCTGAGCTTGAGGTTCGAGACCCGCCTGGGCAACTTGACGAGACCTCATCTCCACAATAAATCAAAAATCAGCTGGACGTGGTAGCGCGCGGAATTCCAACTACTTGGAAGGCTGAGGCGGAAAGATCGCCAGAGCCCAGCAGTTGAAGCTGTGGTGGCCGGGAGCAGCCACTGTACTCCAGTCTGGGCGACAGAGTTAGACTCCAACTCAAAAAAAAAAAAAGAAATGTAGTTTTTGAACCTGGTTCCCCTACTTGCTTGCTGTGTTACCTAGAAAAAGTTATATAGATTCTCTGAGCTTCATTGTCTCTTTCATTTTTGAACCTGGAAAATAGCATCTACTTCAAAGGTTGATGCAAAGGCGAAATGAAACAGCATAAACAAAGCCTGGCATAGAACAGTTGCTCAATAATGTCAATTTGTTTCATTAAATTGTACCTGAAGATTTATTCTATAAATAAAATCTGTTATATTTTTAAGTGTTTCATAGTTTGCACAAAGAGCTTTTATATACATCACTGCATTTGTTCTTCATGATGATCCCGTGGAACAACTCTCTCTTCTTTACAGATACAGATGTCATAATGATGAAATGATTTGTCCTCGTCTACACAGCTTCAGAACTGGAACTGAAATCCATTTATTTTTATTTAAATTAGTTTCCCTTTCAAATTATGCCATATTAATTAGCATGTTTAAGAATTTCATTGGATTGAGCAAGTGATTTTAAACCAGTTTTGCCACTGAACACCTGTAATTCTTAGTTTCCTCATCTGTTAATTAAAAGGGAAAAACTAGATAATCTCTTAGCCCCTTTCCAGATTTTGATGGTTGGTTATTGAGTTCTATTACCAAGTTAAACTAAGCTAAAACTTTCTAATTTTCATAGCATCTGAAATATTAAGGCTGACACATTTTTCTTAGCATAAAGAATTGCTCATAGATGATACTTTCTTAATCATAGGTTATTTCCTAAATGATGCTTTCCAGAGTATCAAACCTCAAAATAATAGTGTGAGGATTTATAATTGTGTGATGAAATAATATTAAGGCAATTTATAAAAATTTCCCAAACATTTTTCTTTCTATTCCCATAAAATTCCTTTGTCTCAATTAAAAATGGAGAACTGAAAATTGGAACTGCTGGAATGCAATGTTATCATAAATTATTGTATGTGCTAAGTCAGTCCTATACAACTTTTATGCTTAATACATTCTCTCTAACTAATAATTGCTTCCTGTTGTTCTGAAGGATTAATTGTGAATAGAACATAAATTATCACCTTTTTCCCCTGATGACTTTGGCTTCTTTCTTTACATGCAATCTTCTAAAAGAGGGGGATTAGAGCCATATTATGAAACACTGAACTAGGAATGTTCTCTTCCCTTTCTTTACCAATGTCATTATCATTTATTTGCAAGCTGGAAAACTTTGATCAATTCTAGATTGTCTCACTACCTCACCCAGCCCTAAACTCTACCTGTCTCAAATATCTCTTGAATCTGATGACTTCTCTGTATTACCCAAAACTTGGTCATTTTGAACTACTGACTTGCTTTCTATCAAGCCTCCTTGTCAACAGATTTGCTTACACTTTCCTTTCTCCAAAAGATTTTCTTAAAGCACAAACTCATTGTTTCCCTCCACTAATATTCTTCATTGCTTTCTTTCTCTGAACCATTACCTTCGAGATAATGACAAACCGCTTAGCATGTAGTGTCTTCATAATTTGGTTATAGGACCTTTCTCTTTCATTTTATATCTGGACCCCACTACTATATACTTTATCATTGTATCATCTATACAAAATTATTCTCAGGGACCCATATCTTTGCATGTTTTTCTTGTTCCCCATTTTCTGAGAAATCCTCCCTGATGGACTCCCAGCATGGAGGTCCCAGGCATATCTTTTCACTGCAACTCAAGTATCTGTTGATCTGAGAAGATTCTTCCGGCCTTCCTTGCTACTTACGGAGGGCAATTCGAAAAACACCAGAATTATCTTTTGGAGGGCAGGCCTCTTATAGTACATACTTCTCCTGGTAGTAAATGTTCTAGTAACCCATTGGCATCAGTGTACCAGCTGGCGTTGTGAGAGACTGAGTTCACGTCAGTGAATTTTTTTTATTTTTATTTTTGGAGATCCTTTGAATGTGTGTGTTTTACGAGTGCATTTCATGATGTGTGTTTTACGATGCACCTGCCCACACCACGCTGAGTGTTTAGCAGTTCTTGACCCCAAACTGCATGACTCCCATGCTCCACCTTCCCTGTTTACCCTATCTCACCCTGAGTGACTTTTGTTGTTTCCCTGGATAGAAAAAGCTTTCAAAGGGAAACGTTTTGCCAATGTGGAAGAGGTGAAACAAAAATAGCAGAAGCACTAAAAGGTATCAAAACTGATGAGCTCAAAAACTGTTTGAAAAAGTGTCCTGATAGGTGTATCAAACAGTGATGGGTGTCTTGCCAAGTTGCCCAGGCTGGTCTTGATACCCATGACTCAGGTGATCTTCTCACCTCTACCTTCCAAAGTACTGGGATTATAGGCGTGAATAAATACACAATTTTTCATAAATAAATTCCAGGTTTTTGGGGGGGTCCCTCTTCATAGGCAGAATTAAGTATTCTATTTCTAAGATACCATAGGTTTTGAGCATATGTCTTTTATAGGATTTCTGTTACCCTTTAGTTAGCTATTTGCTTGTTTGTATTTCTTATTATGCTTTGAGATATTGAGTCTGTACCTAATTTATTTTATCTCCCCCAGCCAATAATATACCCAGTGCCTATTAGGTTGTTAATATACTTATATCGAATGAATAACAAATGCAAAAGTTTAGTATTGACCTCAGATATATATTACTGGCTCCTAAATCAAAGAAAGTCAACCATGCTGGGGAGTTAAAATAGTTGTCGTGACAGAAACAAATGATGATGGGAACATTAATTAATAGTATGGGACACAAACTGAAAAATGCTGTGTATATGACTAATGGCCAGCTTACTGCTTTAGACAGTCAGTACTGTGAGCTCAGGAACAGAGCCTGTTTGAACCAGCAAGATTTGGTAAAGGTTTTGAAGGAGAAACATAAACTAAGCCCTAGAAAGTTCTAAGGATTTGAAAGCTAAAGAGAAAAAGAGAAAGTATTGGGGAAAGGAGGAAATAATGATCAAAGTCACGGACAGAAAAGGGTAAAGAGAGTATAAAATAGTGAGTTGACAAATTTGACAAATTATGCTAGACTGGAAAATTAGAACATAACCACAGTTTGCATGACTCTGTATGCCATGCTGAGAATCCCAGGCTATATCTGGAAGCCAGGGATAAACTCTACTCATGCATTTGGGAAAGGGATTCTTATAACATAATAGAAGAAACTCTTTGGTTGGGAATACCACTAGAAGAATCCTGCTAGAGCATTTTAGGACTAGTCTTAAGGTGAAGTCAGTGAAAATGTATAAAAAAAGACTGCAGAAGAACTGATGGAGTTAGTGTCTCATTAGATGTAGACTATTTGTTAAAGAATAAAAACAATTCAGATTTAAACTAAAATTATCAAATGATAATGGCAATATTAAAAATAACAAATATGTATTGGGTACCATTATGTGTCAGATGTTCGGTGTATACATTTTTAAAATTATTAAAGTTCTTCTTTTCTTTTCTTTTTTTTTTTTGAGTCGTAGTCTCAGTCTGTCACTCAGGTTGGAGTGCAGTGGCATACTCACAGCAACGACAGCCTCAACCTGCTGGGCTCAGGTGATCCTTCTGCCTCAACCTTCCAAGTAGCTGGAACTGTGGGTGAGACCCACCACACCAGGATAATTTTTTTTTAATTTATTATGGTGATGAAGTCTTATCAAGTTTCCCAGGCTGGTCTCAATCCCCTGGGCTCAGGCAATCTTCTTGCCTCTGCTTCCCAAAATACTGGGATTATAGATGTAAACCACCATGTCCAGTGAAGTTATTCTTTTAAGACTACATTTTAAGAGCAGTTTTAGGGTCATAGCAAAATCGAGGCAGATACAGATGTTTCCTATATGCTGTTTGTCCCCACACATGCACAACCTCTCCCATTATCATCATCCCCCCATCAGAGGGGTACATTTGTTTATATTGATGAACATGCATTGACACGTCTTAATTACCTCAAATCCGTAGTTTTCATTAGAGTTCACTCTTGACTGTACATTCTATGGGTTTTCACAATTGTCTAATGATATTTATCCACAATTAGAGTATCGTGCAGAGTATTTCTACCATCCTAGAAATTCTCTGTACTCTGTCTGTTTATGCTTTTCTATTTCTTCACCCCTGACAACCACTGACTTTTTAAAAAAATATTTTATTTTAAAGATGTGGGAGTACAATCTAGGGTTAGGTATATAAATATTCATTATGCGGGTACCCTTGTTGATGAGGTATGCCCCCCTGGCAGTTTCCCACTACTGCCAATTCCACCACCCCTCCTCTGGCAGTTTTCTACTACTGCTAAACCTTTTCTTATAGTATTAGATAATGATTCAAAGTCCGCTTATGAGTGAGAACATGTGGTACTCAGTTCTTTGTTTCTGTGATAGATCACTCAGGATTATAGACTCTAAGTCCATCCAAGTTACTGCAGAGTTCATGATTTTGTCCCACTTTATGACTGTGTAATATTCAATCATGTATATAGATATATATAACATTTTAAAAATCCAGTCCTCTTTCAAAGGGCAGCATGGTTGGTTCCATGTTTTTGCTATTGTGAATAATGCTGCAATAAACATATGTGTGCCGGTATCTTTTTAATAGAGTGATTTGCGTTCTTCTAGGTATATTCACAGTAGGGGGATTGTGGGGTCGTATAGGAGGTCGATTTTTAGATCTTTTAGGAATCACCACACTGTTTTCCACAGAGGTTGTACTAGTTTGCACTCCCACCAAGTGTAGAAGCCACTGATCATTTTACTGTCTCCATTGCTCTGACTTTTCCAGAATGTCATATAGTCAGAATCATTGCATTCAGCGTTTTGAGATTAATTTGTTTCACTTAGTAATATGTGTTTAAGGTTCCTCCATATCTTTTCATGGCTTGATGGCTCATTTCTTTCTAGTGCCGAATAGTATTCCATTCTCTGAATGTACCACAATTTATCCATCCATTCACCTAATGAAGATCATCTTGGTTGTTTCCAAGGTTTGGCAGTTGTGCATAAAGCTGCTATAAACACCTATATGCAGGTTTTTGTGAGGATATAACATTTCCACACCTTTGGTTTAATACCAAGGAAAGTGATTGCTGAATAGTATAGTAAGAATATGTTTAGTTTTGTAATTAACTGCAAGACTCCCTTCCAAAATGACTGTACCACTATGCATTTCCTCCAGCAATGAACAGGAGTTCCTGTTGCTCAACATCTTTGCCAGCATTTGGAGTTGTTAGTGTTCTGGATTTTAGCCATTCTAATGGATACATAGAAGTATCTCATTATTATTTTAATGTACTTTTCCCAGATGACATGTGATGTGGAACAGCTTTTCATGTGCTTATTTGTTATCAGTATATATTCTTTGGTGAGATGTTTATTCAGGTGTTTGACCATGCTTTAAATAAGCTTTTGTTTTCCTAAAACTTTTCTTTTTTTTATTTTAAAGATGTAGGATACAATTCAGGGTTGGGTATACAAATGGTCATTGTACAGGTAAAGTTTGGGCCTCACTTTGGTGCCCACTTTACCTGGTTTGAGATCAGGTACCCTTATTGATGAAGTATGCCCTCCTCCCCTGGCAGCTTCCCACTATTGCCAATCCCTTTCTTTTAATAGTATAATAATTGTTCGGGGTCCACTTATGAGTGAGAATATGTAGTACTCAGTTCTTTGTTTCTGTGATAGATTACTGAGTATTACAGACTAAATCCATCCAAGTTACTATGAAGTTCATAATTTTGACCTTTTTTATGACTGTGTAATATTCCATCATGTATATGTACCATATTTTAAAAAATACAGTCTACTTTCGCTGGGCAGCACGGTTGGTTCCATGTTTTTGCTGTTGTGAATAAAACAACAGATGCTGGAGAGGATGTGGGGGAAAGGGAACACTTTTACACAGTTGGTGGGAGTGTAAACTAGTGCAACCTCTGTGGAATACAGTGTGGTGATTCCTAAAAGATCTAAAAATAGACCTCCCATATGACCCAGCAATTCCTAAAACTTTTTTTTTTAAATAAATTATTTATTTGTTTTTTATTATGAAGTTGTGGGGTTAGGTATACAGTTAAGGGTTAGGTATACAATTGCGTCTCATTCAGGCACCCTGTTGATATGGGGTGTTTCCCTGTTCCCAGACAGATATTTGCTACTGTTAATCCCATCTCCCTCCCCCCACTATAGTTTCCCAGTACTGTCAGATTTTCGTATAGTATTGCATTGGATGTTTAAGGTCCATTATATGAGTGAGAACATGTGATACTCGAATCTTTGTTTCTGTGAGAGGTCACTCAGTATTATAGACTCTAGTTCCATCCAGGTCGCTGCGAAATTCATGATTTTGTTCTTTTTTATGGCTGCGTAGTATTCCATTGTGTATATGTACCACATTTTTTTAATCCAGTCCTCTTTTGATGGGCAGCATGGCTGTTTCCAGGTTCTTGCTATTGTGAACAACGCTGCGATAAACATACGTGTGCAGGTATCTTTTTTATAGAGTGATTTGTGTTCTTCAGGATATATTCCCAGTAGGGGGATTACAGGGTCATATGGGAGGTTGGTATTTAGAGCTTTTAGGAATCGCCACACAGCTTTCCACAGAGGTTGCACTAGTTTACACTCCCACCAACAGTGTAGAAGTGTTCCCTTTTCACCACACTCTCTCCAGCAGCTGTTATTTTTTGAATTGTTGATAATTGCCATTTTGACTGGGGTTAGGTGATATCTCAGTGTGGTTTTGATTTGCATCTCCCTGATGATTAGTGAGGTTGAACATTTCTTCATGTGTCTGTTGGCTGCTCGGATGTCTTTCTTTTTTGAAGTGTCTGTTCATATTTTTGCCCATTTTATAATGGAGTTGTTTGTTTTTTTCTTTTCAGCACATTTGAGTTCCTTGTAGATCCAGGATGTTAAGCTTCTGTCAGAACTGGTGTTGGCAAATACTGGTGTTAAGCCTTTGTCAGAACTGGTGTTGGCAAATATTTTTTCCCAGTCTGTAGGCTGTCTCCCTGCTCTTTTGATGTTTTCTTTGGCTTTGCAGATGCTTGTCAGTTTAATAAGGTCCCACTTGTCTATTTTCTCTCTTATGAGTTGTGGGTTTTGGGTTTTGTTCAGGAATTGGATGCCAGTTCCGATTTCCATGAAGGTATTTCCTTCATTTTCTAAGGTTCTTATGGTTTGAGGTTTTACATTTAGGTCTCTGATCCATTTGGAATTAACCTTTGTGCATGGGGATAGATAGGGGTCCTGTTTCAATCTTCTGCATGTGGTCAGCCAGTTTTCCCAGCACCATTTACTGAATAGGTTCTCCTCTCCCCAGTGGTAGGTGGTGGAGGCTTCGTCGAAGATGAGTTGGTTGAGAAATTGAGGTTTTGCTTCTGGAATCTCAATTCTATTCCATTGATCTATATGCCTGTTCCTATACCAATACCAAGCTGTTTTGATGATTGTAGCTTTATAGTAAAGTTTGAAGTCTAGTAATGTGATACCAACTGCTTTGTTTTTTTTGCTGAGGATTGTTCTGGCTATTCTTGGACGTTTGTGTTTCCATATGAATTCCTGCATTGTTTTTTCTAGGTCTGAGAAGAATGTTGCTGGTAATTTGATGGGTATTGCATTGAATTTGTAGATTGCCTTAGGTAAGATGGACATCTTCACAATGCTGATTCTTCCGATCCATGAGCATGGAATATTTTTCCACTTGTTTGTGTCAACTTTGATTTCTTTGAGCAGTGTTTTGTAGTTTTCCTTGTAAAGGTCTTTCACATCTCTGGTTAGGAAGATGCCAAGGTATTTCATTTTTTTTTGAGGCTATTGTGAATGGCATTGTGTTTTTTATTTGGCTTTCTGTTTGTTTATTATTGGTGTAGAGAAATGCGATTGTCTTTTGTACATTTATCTTGTATCCTGAGAATTTGCCAAAGGCCTTTATCAGTGTAAGGAGGTTTTTGACAGATTCTCTAGGGTTTTCAAGGTACACAATCATATCATCTACAAAGAGAGATAACTTGACTTCCTCTTTTCCTATTTGGATACCCCTGATTGCCTCCTCTTCTCTGATTGCTCGAGCCAGGACTTCCAATACTATGTTGAACAGGAGGGGTGAGAGTGGGCATCCTTGTCTTGTTCCAGTTTTCAGGGGAAATGGTTCCAATTTTTGTCCATTTAGGAGTATGCTCGCTGTGGGTTTCTCGTAGATGGCTTTTACTATTTTGAGGTATGTTCCCCATATGCCTAGATATTCAAGGGTTTTTATCAAGAAGGAGTGCTGGATTTTATCAAAAGCTTTTTCTGCATCTAATGATATAATCATGTGGTTTTTGTTTTGACATCTGTTGATGTATTTAATAACATCTGTGGTTTTACGAATGTTGAATCAACCTTGCATCCCAGGGATGAAGCCTAATTGGTCATGATGGATGATTTTTCAGATGTATTGTTGAATCCGGTTTGCTAGAATCTTGTTGAGAATTTTAGCATCTATATTCATCAAAGATTTTGGCCTGTAGTTCTCTTTCTTTGTTGGATCTTTGCCTGGCTTGGGTATCGATGTGATGTTGGCTTCGTAAAATGATTTGGGGAGCATTCCATCTTTTTCAGTCACCTGGAATACCTTCAGTAGGATTGGTATCAGCTCCTCCTTAAATGTCTTGTAGAATTCTGCTGAAAAGCCATCTGGTCCAGGGCTTTTTTTTGTAGGAAGTTTTCTTATTATGTAGTCGATTTCCTTGATTGTTATTGGTCTATTTAGGGTCTCAATTTCTTCTTGTTCCAACTTAGGTAGGTTGTGTGATATCAGAAAATCCTCCATTTCCTTAAGGTTTTCAAGTTTGTTTCCATACAAGTGTACATAGTAGTCTCTAATGATCTTTTGTATTTCTTCAGGGTAAGATGTGACTTCATCTTTTATGTTTCTGATTGTGCTTATTTGGTTTTTTTCTCGTTTTTTCTTGGTCAGTCTAGCTAGGGGACCATCGATCTTGTTTATTCTTTCGAAGAACCAGTTTTTTGTTTCATTGATTTTTTGTATTACCTTTTTGTCTTCTATGTCCTGGATTTGGGCTTTTATTTTGGTGATATGAATTCTTCTGCTGAAATTAGGGTTTTTGTGGTATTGCTTTTCCAGCTTCTTTAGGTGGCTTGTTAGGTTGTTAATATGTGTTCCTTCCATTTTCCTCATGTGTGTTTGTAGGGATATAAATTCCCCTCTTATTACAGCTTTTAAGGCATCCCAGAGATTTTGGTAAGATGTTTCTTCATTTTCATTTGTTTCCAGGTATCTTTTGATCTCTGTTTTGATTTCATCATTGACCCAGGAGTTGTTTAGCATCATCCTGTTTAGTGTCCATGTCTTTGTGGGTTTTGGGGGGACCTTGTTGGTGTCAATGTTTATTTTTATTCCACTGTGGTCCAAGAAGGTGCATGGTAGAATTTCAGTCCTTTTAAATTTGCTTATGCTTGATTTGTGTCGCATTATGTGGTCAATCTTAGTATATGTTCCATGCGGTGATGAGTAGAATGTGTATTCTGTGGTCTTTGGATGGAGTGTTCTGTAGGTATCAATTAAGTCCATTTGGTCCAGAGTCTCATTGAGGTTCCAGATCTCCTGGCTGATTTTTTTGTCCTGATGATCTGTCTAGGGTTGTGAGTGGTGTATTAAAGTCCCCAGTTATGATGGTGTTAGAGTCAATGTCTCTCTTTAGTTTTCCTAGAAGTTGCTTTATGAATGTTGGCACACCTATGTTGGGTGCATATATGTTTAGGATAGATATTTCTTGTTGATGGAGTGAACCTTTTATCATTATGTAGTGGCCCTCTGTATCTTTTTTAATTTTTGACAGCTTAAATGGTATTTTGTCTGAAATTAGAATCGCGACTCCTCCTTTCTTTTGTGTTCCATTTGCCTGAAAATTTGTTTCCCATCCTCTTACTTTGAGTCTGTGTATGTCCTTTCCAGTGAGATGGGTCTCTTGAAGGCAGTATATTGTTGCCTGGTGATATTTTATCCATTTTGTCATTCTATGTCTTTTCAGTGGTGTATTTAGTCCATTCACATTCAGGCTAATTATTGAAATGTGAGAGTTCGTCCCTATCATGGAGTTCTTATTGAGTTGTTGTTCTTCCACTTGGTTTTTCCTTTTTCTTTTCTTTTTTTTTTTTTTTTTGTCTTTCTTTTGCTTTTGGGGTTGGTATATTTTATTCTTTTCCCTGTACTCTTGTGAAGAACATTGTTCTTTTTTCCTTTTCTTCTGTGTTTAGTACTTCCTTAAGTGTTTCATGTAGAGATGGTTTGGTGGCAGCATAAGTTCTTAGGGATTCGAAATCTGGGAAAGATTTTAATTCTCCCTCACTGATGAAGCTTAGCTTGGCTGGGTAGGTTATTCTTGGTGAAATTGTTTATCTTTTAGGACTTTGAAGATAGGGCTCCAAGCTCTCCTAGTCTGCAGGTTTCTGCAGATAAATCTGCTGCTATTCTGATTGGTCTTCCATGGTAGGTGATCTGGCCTTTTTCTCTTGCTGCCTTTAGGATTTTTTCTTTTGTGCCTACTTTATTTAGGTGAATTATTATGTGTCTAGGAGTTGGTCTTCTCACTTGTTGTCTTGCAGGGGTTCTCTGAATCTCTTGTGTTTGAATTTTTGCATCATTGACTAGATAAGGGAAGTTTTCTTGAATGATCTCATGGAAAGTTTGTTCCAATGTGGTCTCTGTTTCTCTTTCTGCCTCAGGGAGTCCGATTACTCTTAGGTTAGGCCTCTTGAGGTAGTCACTCATCTCTTGAAGGTTTTGTTCTGTCTTTTTGAGCTTATTTTCTGTGTTTTTAAGAGTTTGGGTTATTTCTATATTTTGGTCCTCAAGCTCTGAGATTCTTTCTTCTGCTTGGATAATTCTCCTTTCCATGCTTATCAGTATGTTATTTATTTCATTCACAGTATTCTTTATTACTGTTATCTCAGATATCAGCTCCTTCCTAGTTTCTTCTTTTGTCTCCTCAATTCTTTTTAATCTCTCCATTATTATCTTGATATCTACATTTGCAATTTGAGACCCTTCATTTTGGGGGCTTTTCATTGTTTGCATTCCAAAGTCTGTTTTCTCAGTGTCTGCTCTCCCAGGCATCTGGGAGAGACCCATACTCTTCTTTTGGTTTTTCTTCATTTCTGTAGATTTTTATCCCTCTCCCCCTTTCCCTCCCCCTCTTCAATTCTGTTTTTGAAGGAAGGTGGGGTTGCTTTTATTTCTCTTCTGCAATGTCCTGTTCTTCCTTATGAGGGTCTTCTGGCTTTGTTCACTTTTCCCTCTGCTTTACAGTCTGTCTATTCAGCAGTATGTAGTCTTAGTCCCTAGATTTA
Source organism: Carlito syrichta (assembly GCF_000164805.1). Lineage (NCBI taxonomy): Eukaryota > Metazoa > Chordata > Mammalia > Primates > Tarsiidae > Carlito > Carlito syrichta. Next base: position 45,232 of record NW_007252917.1, on the reverse strand, counting down.
AAAAGGGGGCATATAAAAGAGGAAAATAATGGAGGAAGGAGGGTCAATAGGGAGTTATAAAGAGAGAAGTGCGAGAGGGAAAACAGATATACATAGCAACTATCAAGTGAGAAAGAGACACAGGGCCGGGAAGAAGTGAAGAAAGACACATAAGAAAGATTCCCTAAAGAGTACTGATAGCTACACAGAGACAGGCCAATAAAATCGAGAAACAGTGTAAGTCAGAAGGTATACAACAAACGTGGTCTAAACCAACAGTTACAATGATAAAATCATAAGTCAAATAAGTGAAAGAGAGAAGTGCAAGAGGGAAAACAGATATACATACCAACTATCAGATGATAAAGAGACACAGGGCTGGGAAGAAGTGAAGAAAGGTAAGAAAGATTCCCTAAAGAGTACTGATAGCTACACAGAGACAGGCCAATAAAATCAAAAAACAGTGTAAGTCAGAAGGTAAACAACAAATGTGATCTAAACCAACAGTTTCAATGATAAAATCATAAGTCAAAATAAGCGATCAGACTAGAGTCACTTCTCTGATCTCCGATTCCGGCCTCTCCCTTTTGTTTTTCATTGCAGTGTAGGGGTGGGGCTTTGTCTCCTGTTTCACGCTGTTGCCTTAGGAACTGAGGTAAAGTTTGTTGATAGGTGGGTGGGGCAATGGAAGTCTCTGCCTGGAGAATAGCAAGGTAGTTTAAGTAGATCTGTTTTTCTCTGCTTGTCTGGGTCCCCCGGCTTGGGGTCTCACGCTGAGTGCCTCAGCCAGGGTGGGCCCGGAGTTCCAGAGCTCCAAAGCTCCAAAGGGCAGGTGGTGAGTGGCGAGAGTGGCTCTGGGCCCCCCACAGGGTACTTCAGCCAGGAATGGGACTGGTGTCTCTGAGGGGTGGGCGCCCAGAGCCTCCCTGTGTGACCAGCGGCTTGGTGCCGGGTGCCAGGCTGGAGACAATGGAGCCGGGGAGGGAGCCGGAGGGGGCTGGGACCCAAGACTCCCAGCACGCAGTGGAATAGCAGGCAGTGGGGGGGCTGCAATATCTGGCCTTAGGAAATGAGGTAAAGTTTGTTGATAGGTGGGCGGAGCAATGGAAGTCTCTGCCTGGAGAATGGCGAGGCAGTTTAAGCAGATCTGTTTTTTTCCACTTGTCTGGGTCCCCCGGCTTAGGGTCTCACGCTGAGTGCCTCAGCCAGGGTGGGCCCAGAGTTCCAGAGCTCCAAAGCTCCAAAGGGCAGGTGGTGAGTGGCGAGAGTGGCTCTGGGTCCCCCACAGGGTACTTCAGCCAGGAATGGGACCGGTGTCTCTCAGGGGCAAGTGCCCAGAGCCTGACTGTGTGACCAGTGGCTTGGTGCCGGGTGCCGGGTGCCGGCTGGAGACAATACAGCCGGGGAGGGAGCTAGAGGGGGCTGGGATCGGAGACTCCCACATACACAGTATGTGGGAACAGCAGCAGTAGGGGGCCGCAAAATCTGGCTCTGTGTGGGACTGAAGTTCCTGGGCCTGGCACCAGCACAGTTGGTGGTGGGCTGGGGGATGGAGGAAGAGAAGTAATAGCCTTCTGGGGAACTCACGTTCAGAGAATCTCACCAGTTCACCTAAGCCATCGCCATCTTGTTCCCTCCTCCAATCTATCTTAAAGTCAGGGGATATAAAAGAAATATTGGAGGAATCAAAGCTGAAGGGTTTGAGGTTCAAAACCTGCATCCTGGAAGGTATGCTCTTTGTGGGGAGGAAGTCCTCCTAGCATGAAAACAACTTTGCCCTGAAAAGAGAACCAAGGACTTTCAACCTTCAGGATTCTTTTCCTTTCCTTACCATAACCAAAGTTTTATATCTAGTTTAACACAGAGAATGTAACTTTTTTATCTATTCCAGGTTTTAAAAAAAGCATGGAAGGCGACAGTGATATGTTGAGATCTCTGAAAGCTGCAAATGAAGATGTATTCAAAACACTGAAAAGAACAATTTTTATGACATCTACAAAGAAAAGTATGATGTTCATGTGTTCAGTGATACAAATACTTTTGTATGAAACATGCATCAAAAAAATGAAGACAATTGGGTATCCTTTAGAATCATTTCTGCAATATTTGTGGCTCATTCATGCAGTAAAGAATTGTGCTTTCCCTCCCTGCCTTGATTTCTGTAAACTGAAATTTTTCCTTCCTTCATATATTTTTGTCTTTCACTTGGAGAAAGAGGAGGTACTGGTACCAGTACTGTTAACTTCAATATCTGGATCACAGTCCTTTAGGTTGTGATCCTATCACCTTTTACTGTCCTGCCATAGTTTCATTTAGTGCAAGAAACCAGGAAAAAATGTTTAGAGAAAAATTGGGACCTTGTACGATGCTATCTTGCTGCAGAAAAGATGAGTTTATTCTGATCATACACTTAATTCAATCAGCAGTTGACATCACTCACTGCAGGATTAGTCCCTAGAGGCCCCAGTGCCTTTTTTGTCTGTCTTTTTTCTAGTGTGTAACTTCTGTGTCCCAACCAAAACCAGTGGACTATATTATGGGAAACTTCTTTAACAGACCATAAACTCCATGCATTTTCCTTCGAAGCCCCTAAATCTAAATCCTCTCAACTTGTTTGTTTCTCTGTTGTCTCTCTTAGAATTGAATGATGAAACTAGTGGACACTGGCTTCAACTCCAGCTGACCTTGGCCCTCAGTTTTATTCTTCTCCAACTTGTCTCATGCTTCTTTACAGGATGCTAGCAATTGGATGCATTCAATCATGTATCTTATATTCTGACCAGTGTTTTTGATTGTTCTCTGGGAGATCAGTGTCTTCAGATGCCCTCACCATAGAAAAGCAGAACCTTTCCTTAGCTTCTCTCAAGACTCTGGTTTTGGGTTACTACTTCTTACGTGCATGACTGGATACCTATGTCCTTACTGTCTTCTTGCTTGACTCGAATGGTGTTTTGGTTCTTACTCAAGTCCATTCTTTTTCTGTCTTCAAGTCTGGAAAGAATGTAAAAACTGGGGCTGCAAGAGGCACAGAACATGCAGAAACCAGAACCAAGAAGCCTGGACACACAGAACCTTCCATGCAGAGGTAGGAACTTCCTGTGAAGGGAGCAGGTTAACTTCTGCTGCACAAACACACACTCTACTTCCTTTTCCAGCAGTGATTGTTATGTGTCCCAGAAACAGTCCTGAGCACTAACTGAGAGACAGGTATGTCACAGGATGCCAAGATACAGTTTCCCTCAAGTGTCCCAGTCAGATGCTCTTGGCCAGTCTCCTGGGAATGGTGATGCTCAAGCCCTTCCACTGTGTGCAGACACCCTCACCACATCCCAACCTCTATGTTACTCCTAACTGAAGAGAGAAGCCTAGAGAGAAATGAGCCTGCTTCCCTTCCCACCATGAGTCAGTGCCAAAGGCTTTATTTTTCTTTTATTTGAGAAGAGTAACAATAACAATATTTTAGACTGGGGGTTGTATGTCTGATGAAAGAAGACTTTTTATTGCTATGTCTTTGTGAATCAGTATTGTACCATGAAGTCACATGGTGGCTCACCCCTACAATCGCAGCACTTTGGGAGACTGAGGTGAGAGGATTGACAGAGGCCACAAGTTTGAGACCAGCCTGGGAAACTTGGTGAGACCTCATCTCTACAATTAATTCAAAACACAAATTAGCCGGGTATGGTGGTGTATGCCTGTAGTTCCAGCTACTTGGAAGGCTGAGGCAGAAGGATAACCTGAGCCCAGCAGACCGAGGCTGTAGTGGCCGTGAGCATGCCACTGCACTCCAGTCTGGGCGACAGAGTGAGACTCCAACTCAAAAAAAAAATTGTACCATGAGGCCTGTTTTAAAAGAGGAGACATTTTTTACTGTTTTGGGAACTGTCTTTGTTCTTTTTGTTTTGTTTATTGTGAGCTATAATACTCCACTAGAAAATTAAATTTCTATGTAATATTTACTCCTCAACTTTTTAAGTGCAAGTCTAAATTTTTACAGTTTATGCCTATAGTTCTTTCCTTTTCTCATTACTCTAATATTAGTCTCTTTTAATCTTTTTCTATTCATAAATATTTTAAATCCCTTATATTACATGATAAGCAGATTAAATATAGATCAAGGTAATTTTTTTAAATGCTACTACAGTTTGAAGAAAAGGAGCAGTGTTGTTCAAGTCAGGGGTTTGTTGATATTCTCCCATCCTAAACTGTTCTTATTTAATTGTTATTCTGTAAGTGATATCCTCTGATATGTACTTTAAATCAGGGAGACCTTGATTTTGAGCTGACTCCCAACTAGTTTGGGCTCTGATCATTCGACAATTGGAGGTTAGTTAAGAAAACACAAGGACTAGGGCTCTGCATTATCATCCTCAAGAACAAAGGCCATGGCTCAGGGGTCATCTGAGGCATCTGAAAAACCATGTGCCTCTGGTGTGGGACCCAAGAGTGGGAGAGAATGAGATGGAGGAGATGTGAAAGGTTTTCTTATTCTGAATAGAATATGTACATATACACAATGGAATATTATGCAGTCATAAGGAAGGACAAATATATGGACTTTGCAGCAACTTGGATAGATTTGGAGTCGATCATACTCAGTGATTTATCACAGAAACAAAGAATTGAGTTCCATGTGTTCTCACTCACAAGATAACCTTAAACAATTATAATACTATAAGAAAGTGATTGGCAGTAGTGGAAAACTGTCGGGGGGTGGGATTGGCAGTTGAGGGAAACTACTAGGGGAGGGAGGGGCATACCTCATCAACAAGGGTACCTGCATGATCAATGTTTATATACCTAACCCTGAATTATGTCCCACATCTTTATAACTAAATGAATAAATAAATAAATAAATAATAAGAAAGTCACCCCCTTGGGGAGGCCTTCCCTGATCACCTAAAAAAAAAAAAGAATATGCAAGTTGGAGTGAGGTCCAATCTCTTCTCCCACCTCCAGCAGATTCAGGACCTCATTGGACTCCCATAAGGAACAGCAGCAAGATCACAACACAGAGAAAAACAAGGTAAACGTTGTGGTCATTTTCACTGTAACAATTTCGGAAACTTTCATCTTTTCTTACAGCACCCTCTTCTGGCCTCATCTCTGGTTTGTGTGTTTGGTAATATAATTTCCTTGTGTTTGCTTTTAAAAAGCAAAATCTTCCCCAGAACTTCTCCAATCCATCTCCTCATCATTGGTGACATCTCCAGACCCTATAAATGCTTTTTATTGTTTCCTAAATAAATCAGATGGTTTTCTCTGATGGTTTTCTCTGAGGTGGTTCAAGAAATAACATGAGAAGATGCCATTAAACCCCAGTGCCTTAAGTCTCATAAGCCAGTGGTACCTAAGTTCTTTTATTTTAGAATTTGCTTGGTCTTTCTGAAAAAATGTAGGAGGTTTTGTTTCCTATTGGTATTTATTCATTTCCTGCTATTCATTTCTTGATTAACCTCCATAGAATGGCTGCTGCAATCCTTAGAAATCAAAAATGTGAAAACTTATTCTTCAACATTATTCTGTGTGCTATTTGCAATAGTGAATACCTTTGACAATCGCAATTGCCTAATTTATCATGTCCCATCTCTGTTGGTGACTGTGCTATGCAGGAGCACCCCCCACCCCGTAGGGCTCATGATAAAATATTCTGAACTGTCAGAGGTTAGATACCTATAACAGAAAATGTACACTGGGAGCGAGATAGTTAGCAGTGAATGTCTCTAATTACCTGCAGAGCCAGTTCCCATAGAAGCCTTAAATGAAGATCACAGAAGCTGGTTCCCTCGGGGCCTCTGTAGGACTTATGGTTGGTAAGCACTCTGATCTGATGTCATAGGACTTCACCTGAAATCAAAGACATTTGTTTCACTTCTGTGATTTAAGGATCCCATTTCATTCTTTCATGCACAAAATTGCTCTTAACATCATAATGCACTAAAATTGGAATGACCTGTGATTTAAGATAAATATTATAGCTTTGTTTGACAAACTTCTATAAGGAACATCATTTCTGTCGGAAAACCCTATTTAGTGGGTTCCCTGTAAACTCCTAGTATCGGCATTTCCCAGAGATCCTTGGGCCCCAACAGCACTTCCAGGAAGCAGAAGACTCTTTTTCAGGGGAAAGAGGTGGGGGATCTGAGGGGCTACAGACAAAGTTGGAATTGACCTCTGCTCTGCCTCTTGCACACTTTGTTACCACAAGAGAATTTCTCCTTCCTTGAGTATCCTCTGCTATCTTTGACTTAGAGGAGGATGGTCACCCTTACCTTGCAAACTTCTGAGAATCAGAGGCAGAGCATGAATGGCCTATAGGAAGCTCTCACAAAGTAGCTGTGATATGTGGCCGATGGACTTCTCATTCTTTTCATTCTCTCTGTTCTTAATATGTAGGAAGGAGTTCTGTGATGGGACTGAGAGAATGATGGTGGTGGACACAGACACAGATGCCCAAGTGTCAGGAATATCCTTCCTTATTAGAATGTTATGATTCTGTTCTTCCCTGGGACCGACCTTCAGCCTGCAAGCGTTTGCAAACACAGGCTGGGGTGTGTGGTCACAGCAATTTGTCCCCATGTCTTTGCTCCACTTCCTAACCGTCAGTGAGACCCAAGGGAGGGAGAGTTTTTGGCACTGATGGTGCTGTTTTGAATCCTGGTGGAGGGGAATGTATGAGGAACTGACCCTGCTGCATGGAGTTCAGCTTGTGTTGATGTGGGTTTGTCTGTCCATCTCATCAACATTTTCCAAAATGTTGCCTCCTTCTGCTCTGCAGGTCAATGGCGGCAAGAGGACCCCCCTCCTTCTTCTTTCCTGGGATTGCCCTACATGTCCAACCACTCATATGGCTTTCCATCACCCTTCATGAGACATGGGCCACCTCCACCACGCTGGTGGACTCTGGGACCTCGCTCACTGCCTCCACGTACACCATTTGGTATGGTGATCTAAGAGGTATGAACTGACTTGTAAAATGTGTCCATCTCTTTTATCATTTGAGTCAATAGGAAACAATATCACAGATGTCACTGCAGGGCATGCCAATTTAAGGGTAAACATTGCTGAGGACATGGTTAGTTTTACTGAGTTTCTGAGGCACATAATTGCTGTACTGAATCCCCATCATGAGCTGGCCAGTAGATGTCTCTTGTGGATGAGGAAAAAGGTTCTTCATAAAGGCAAGAGAAGTCAGCTTTGCAGATGATTATAGAACCATGGGAAACTTCCTGGCTCTGTGAGGAATGAGACCCACTCCTGACTTCGGAGGCTTCATGCATCATATACGAGAGAGACACGTGCATCCAAGGGAACAGAGCTGGTGATCATCTGTAATAGCAGCACCAGTGAAGGGCATAGAGTGCAAAAGAGGGAGATATAATCTCCTAAGATTTAACAGGAGAGTGTGGAAGAGAAGGAAGAAATGAGGAAGTGCCATGTGGGAGTCTGTTGAACTTGCTTAGATGGAGCTGGAAGACAGCTCTTTGCAGGACAGAGGGTGTAAGAGCTTGGAGGCCACGTGATGTCCATGCTCTGAAAAAGAGCTCAGATAGCACAGTGTGGACAAGGGAATTATCTTTCACTTAAATTCCTTGTTGCACTAAAACCCTCAGTATATAGTCTCTAGGAAAGATGATTGCTGCCCTGGGTGTATGAAGGTGGATAATTGACTAAATCTTAGGGTATAACAGTTTGGGCCCAGAGATTTCCAATCCTTGTTCCTGTCTCTACTATTAAAATTCAGATCTTACCAGAGAAAGATAGAAAAGATAATTATTAGAATGTGAACACAATTAACTCTGAGATCTATAATTGCTTAAGACAACTATATGTTATGACATACAGACACACAGATGCAGTCACATATGGAAGTATTCATCAAGAGGGTATTCATGATACATATTGTAAAAGACAAAACACAGATAGGACAAAATAAGATCACACAAAAATAACCCCCCTTTTTGACCTTACAGCACACCATTTTGAAAGATGAAGAGGACCCTGATCTAAGAATAACACAATGGGGTTCTTATATAATTTGACAAGTTGCCAGATGTTCTTTTTTTATCAATATTTTTTATTTTGATATTGTGGGGTACAGTTAAGGGTTAGGTATACAAATATGCTTCATTCAGGCCCCCCTTGGTGATAACAGTTGTCTCCCCGTCCAGACAGATGTTTACTACCATTAGTCCCATTGTCCCCCCGATAGTTTCCCACCACTGTCAGTCATTTTCTTATGGTAGTGCATTGGATGATCAAGGTGTCCACTATAGAGTGAGAATATGTGATATTCAGATCTTTGTTTCTGTGAGAGGTCACTCAGTATTATAGACTCTAGCTCCATCCAGGTTGCTGCAAAATTCATGATTTTGTTCTTTTTTATGGCTGCATAGTATTCCATCGTGTATATGTACCACATTTTTTTAATCCCGTCCTCTTTTGATAGACAGCATGGTTGGTTCCAGGTTCTTGCTGTTGTGAACAATGCTGCGATAAACATTCGTGTGCAGATATCACCAGATGTTCTTTATGGTCTCAGTGTGTTGCCTGCTCGATACTGCCTCCTCCCTGTTTATCTTTACTATTGTTTCTTCTAATAAACTTTTACAGTTGTCTGCCTCCATGTCTGCTTCCTGGAGGACCAGCCAATACCCAGGGATCACACAGTGTGATACCTGCACACATGATCCAAACACAGGCAGAAACAGGTCCTAGGGGCACTAGCAGGCTTGCCCTTGGTGTAGTACTGCCTTGGAGGTGCCTGACTGGATGTTCTGGGTGGCAGGATCATCCTGTATCAAGACATGAGTGGAGTTTTTTCCAGTTCCTTCTAGAAATATTCATGTGGTTCCTGGTGGCTGCCAGCAACAGCGGTGACTTGTGCTCAGATAAGTGGGTATCCGTCCCATATGATAGCCAATTTCTTTTCATGAGGAATAGATGACAGAACAGTCGTGGCTTTGAAGTCACTGAGGAGGCCCCACTGAGTCTCAGGCTGTATCAGTACCCTGCCCCCACCAAGCAAGCTGCTCCCCAATATCACCAAGTTCAGGCCAACTCCGAGGATAGCTGAGCTGGGAGCAGCAAAGTCTCACTGGGTCCTGTGAGCTTCATAGTCTTCCTGTAATTTATGTAATGTGGGCTGGGCAGAGGTCAGTGGTGAGAGGACAGAGGCTCCCTTCAAAGGGCTAGAGCCTCTGTCCTCTCACCACTGACCTCTGTCCTCTCACCACAAGGCCTCTGGTGTGGTGGGTCAGAAGAAGCCACAGGCAGAGAGTGAAATTTAGAGAGGAAAAGGAGTTGGAAAGAGAGAGTGCAAGGGAGAGGGAGGAGTGAGAAAGATAGACAGAAAGACTACTGAAATTTGAAATGTGGAGCATCAGAAAAATGAGGAACAACAGATGTATGGAAGGAGGAAAAAATTTTTTAAAAGACAGAAGGAATCGCAAAGTGATTCAGTGACAAAGAGAGAGGTTGAAGGATAGACACTGATTTGGGCAGTGAGAGAGAGAAGAGATGGAAGGGACAGAGACATAAGGACCTACAGTGAGAGAAAAATGAGCCAGGGAGATGGAGCCATCTAAAGATGCAGATATGCAGAGAGAAATGCAAAGAAAAGGAGAGACATGGAGAAGAAAGGAGAGAAATGCAGGCAGAGGGAACAAGAGAGATGGAGAGGTCTGAGAGACAGAGGAGTTTCAAGAGGATCATAGAGAAATAGCACAATAGAGAAGTTGGGGAAAACAGGGTCAGAGAAAGACACAAAAGAGGAAGAAAGGGAGGGGTAGGGGAAGGAAGAGAGAGAAAGACAGGGAGAAGCAGAGAAAGAGGAAATCCAGAGCAAAGGAAAAAGCCTTCAGTGGTGGAGGGGACAGAAAAGGCAGGAAGTCCTGGGCACCAGAGGCTGGGGAGAGTCTTTTAGCTCCAAGTCTGTGCCCTCCCTGGGTCCCAGCTCCACGGGTACTCATCACCCTTGGAAATTCAGGCCCCATGATGACTGAGTTGCTGGGTGGAGCCTCTGGGTCTGTCACTGAAGACGTGACCTCAGAATAGAAGGCTGCCCTAAATCAGGTTTGCCAGGGTGCCTCCAATGTGGGGAAGGGATCCTGAGAAGCCTTCTCCACTGCCTGGTCTTTGCCACATTTCCACACAGGTCGGCTGGTTGGTCATTTGTTCCACAAACAGGAACCAAGCTAGGGAGAGCTGGAACCCCGTGTCTCCCTGCCTCAGATCTTCACCTCACCTTGGATATTAGCCGTGGCTCAGGCAAACAGTCCACCCAGGCTGTTTCACACAACCCCTGACTCCTGCTCTGCTCCCATGGAGCAACCCTCGCCAATGGCAAACATGGAACTGGGAACAGATGCTTCTCCCTTGTTTCCAGGAGGGAAAAAGATACACAATCTTGTATCCTTTCTAGAAGACTCCCTATGGATTCTTTTGGATTAAGCCTCAATTGCACTCACTAAGAGCATCTCCGTAACACCCTTGTTCCAGCTTTTCTCTCTTCCCCTACATTCTCACAATCCCTCACTCTCCTCCCTGGATCCACTCATCCAAATAATCCACCTGCTTCAAAGTTCTTGGCCCAGGCCCTGCTTTCAGGAGTTGAAGGGAGGACCCAGGCTAAAACTAAGAGCCCCCACTATGGATGCCCACAGCCCTATGCCACCCTTTATCACTCCCTGGTCCCACTCTCCTGTCCCTTGATGCTGTCATGACTGTTCCTCCAGCGCATGGTGAGTTCCTGGAAGCAGGAGAAGCTGTTTCTTTCACCAGGGCCTAGCCTGGCCCTGTGGATATGTTCAGTCATGCTGAGAGCTAGTGATGTTTGAGTGAAGTTGAATGACATCATCCCACCCACAATTTGTATCTATATCCATGCTCTCAGACAACTTTCTCACCCACAACTGTGCATTCCTGGCTGTAGAGGTCTGAACTCTGTGAAATTCATAGGTTTCATGGTTGAGGACTCAGCTTTCCCCACCAACTTCACCTCAGTTTACCGACTTCTAAGGTAAAGAATAGATACAGAGCCGGGCTCAGTGGCTCAACCTGTAATCCCGCGCCTTTGGGAGGCTGAGGTGAGTTGATTGCCTGAGCCCGCGGGTTCGAGACCCGCCTGGGCAGCGAGACCTCATCTCTACAATAAATCAAAAAATCAGCCGGGCGTGGTAGCGCATGCCTGTAATTCCGGCTACTTGGAAGGCTGAGGTGGAAGGATCTCCGGAGCCCAGTCGGGCAAGGCTGCGGTGGCCAGGAGCGGCCACTGCACTCCAGCCTGGGCGACCAAGTGAGACTCCAACTCAAAAAAAAAAATAGATACAGCCGGCCTATGAAAAGAAGCATTCCCAGCTCAAGGACGTAGGATATCCACCTTACCCTTGAAAATCTAATACACCTGGACCATGTTTCTGCCATAATTAGTATTAAAGGCAATTCAATCATAATGCTTCAATCATTAAAACAGAGCAGTAAAAGTATGTATAGACAGATAATATATTTGAAGAGGAAGTCTAGAAATAGACTGAAATATATATGGAAATATAGAATATTAATATGGCCAGGCATTGGAAAACTTTTTTTAAAAAATCAAAACTTAGTCCTTACCTCATTGTAAACAGTGGCATTAATTACAATTGGATCATGATTTAAGATGCAAAGAGAAACCATGTGATCACATGGGGGTGTACATCCATCAAATATCTTCAAATTATAGCCTTCAAATAGATGCAGTTTGTCATATGTAAATTATACCTAGTTAAAGTTGGTTAAAAAAACATAAAAGTACTAGAAGAAAATATGAGAAAACTTCTTTATAACCCTGAAGTGGGTGGGATGATGGGAGCTCCTCAAACTGTGGTATCCATGCTCTGGGCTGTCAAAAAAACAGCAAATAAACTGATGAATTCATTTGAAACAAACTCAATAACATATACATGGCATAAAGCACAATAAGAAAATTCAAAAGACAAAGCAAGCCTGACAAATATTTGCAACTTAGAACCCCGAAAAAAAGACTGACCTCTCCAACATGTAACAAGTTCAAAAATGAGAAAGAAAAGCCAAACAACCCATTAGGAAAACAGTCATAGAACCAGAAAAGACTTTCCAACAAAAGGAAAATATAAATGGCAATTTATTTTATGGGACGCAATCTAAAGACATTCTTCTTGGAAGGCCCTCTCACACCACTAGGCGTGTTTATTTTCTTTCCTTTGTGTGTAATCTGGTCTTTCTCTGAGGAACTTGTTGGCCAATGACTTTGTGAGAGATTTGAGTTTTTCTCAGCCATCACCTTTCTCAGAATTTTGAAGTCATGTGTCTCATGGCTAGTCAGCAAGACAGGATGAACATTTGTATACCTAACCCTGAAGTGTTCCCCACATCTTTAAAATAAAAATGTATTTTTAAAAGGAAGATCAGGAGTATGGAGGGAAAGGATTAGTGTGTATTCAGCTTTGTGAAAGATAGCTGGATCATGTTAGGTAGAATTACAACTTTTATATATTGCCTTAATGTGCGGTGAAGTACAGGCTGAGGAGGTTGTATGGACACTAGGCTGACACAAGAAAAATCATCCCAGAGACGAATGGGATAAGCATTGAGTATGTTAGTGAATATCATTGCCTGAAAGGCCAATGCTGCCACGCTCAGGAGCATCCTACCCTGGGAGGTCTGGGGTAATGAGAATTCTAGTGGTTCTTTCTCCCATAGTTCTGGGCCACAAATAAATCCTTCTAACCCCCAAAGCGCCCCACCGACACCACCAAGGCCACAAAAGTTACTGTCATCATCCTTCCCAAGGTGGGCAACACCTCTTAGGAATGTTTCTCTTCTCTGCTGAGAAGAAATCCTCCCTAAAGGGCAAGCTTGAATTTTCTTAATCTCTCTGCTTCCCAGAATGGCAGATCATGACCCAGTTCTACAAATTAATAGGCATACTGTTACCCTGAGGGGCTTTAACAATGGTCAGTGGTTATGTTTGGAGGTACTGAATGGCAAGGGGTATAAGGAGTCAGCTGGGTGGCTGGAGATGTTCCGAACATCTTGATCCAGGTGGTGCTCCCACAGGAGTATGCACACATAAAATTTCATAGCACTGTGTTAAAAGTCATGCATTTTACTATGTGCATGTGTTGCCACATTTAAACCTTGTGTGTGGGTCTGGGAGGGCATTGAATAATCTCTTCTAGAGGTTAAAAATAAACAAAATATGTGGGGCTTAAAAGTGAGGGCTTCTACTGGAGATGGTTGTAGCACTTTATGAATATACTAAAAACTAATCTTGGCAACTTGTTTAGCTTCTCTCTGTATTGACTTATTTGCTGCATATTCTGCTTGTTTTCTTACTATGACAGAGAAGACAGACTGGCTATGGGTGACAATGAGCCACACATGGTGTGGAAGGCCTGGATGGTGCCCACCTTGCCAATGACTCCTGCTTCACAACCCCTGACTCAGTAGTCTGTGCAGAAATCTTCTGAGAGTTTCTCTAGTGCAATCTGATTCCGTTCACCCAGGATGCCCCCTCCCCTCACCTGGTGAACTCTTATTTATGCCCCAACCTGAGTACCATCAATTCTTTCTTATAAAAGAGCTTCTTGGTATTCTAAAAGAAATTATTTTCTTTGTATATCTTCACAGACCCCGAGTTTTCACTTCAGAGCACTTATTTTTGTTTGTGGTTATAATTCTACTACACAAATTTTTAATAAAGATCTGAGTATCACATGTTCTCACTCATAAGTGGACCTTGAACATCTATCGTAATACTATAAGAAAAGGATCGACAGTGGTGGGAATCTATGGGGGGGAAGGGAGGGCAAGTGTGGTGGAATTAATGATAGTCAATATCTGTCTGGGCACGGGCAGGGGGACACCCCTTATCAACAAGAGTGCCTGAACGATGCATATTTGTATACCTAACCCTTAACTGTACCCCATAATTTTAAAATACAAAATATGGGGGTTTTTTTGTTTTGTTTGTTTTGTTTTTTGAGCTGGAGTCTCACTCTGTTGCCCAGACTGGAGTGCAGTGGCCACTCCCGGCCACCGCAGCCCCAACCTGCTGAGCTCTAGCGATCCTTCTGTCTCAGCCTTCTGAGTAGCCAGAATTACAGGCACACGCTACCACACTCAGCTGATTTTTTGATTTATTGTAGAGATGAAGTCTCGCTGCCCAGGCGGGTCTCGAACCTGCTGTCTCAGGC
>NW_007252917.1:20970-31017 GCF_000164805.1 Carlito syrichta | reverse complement strand
TCCACTCACCTCAGCCTCCCAAAGGCAAGGGATTACAGGCTGAGCCACCGAGCCCAGCTAAAAATATGTTTAATAAAAAATAAAAATAAAAATAAATCCATTTGCTCTGTCTCTCTACAGCCCCATGAGGGTTTGGATACATGTAGTTTGGCTAACCATGAAGTCCTCGTGCTTAGGTGAGTGTAGACTTTCCATAAATATTCAGGGAATGAGTAAGTGAATGAATCGGAAACTGGGGCACAGACAAAGACAGATGGGCCCTCTTGTGAATCCTTCAGTTATTTTGTAGCAGAGTTGTGTTAGAATCCAGGTCTTTGACTTCTAGTCAAAATATCACTAGACCCACATTTTGCTTGACACTTCAAAACACAGTAGAGTATTAGTTTTGTTGAATATTTCTATTGTGTAGCTGGTTCATACCTCCTTGTGCCATTTGGTTACACAGTAAAATAACAGCTACAATTAACTGAAAGACTGTCTTTCATTGATAAATAATAGCCTTCGTGTTTCCTGTATCAATTTTGGCTTTAACTATATTTTTTCTGATACTAATCTTGTCACACAGCTATGTTTGGTAAATATTTCTGTGATATATTTTTTCTGTTTATTCTGTAAACATATTTTTACCTCCGGATCTAAAGTGAGTTCTTTGTAAGGGCATAGAGATCATTGATTTTTTTCTCTCTCTCTCTTTTTTTTTTTTTTTTTTTTTTTTTTTTTTGAAGTCTCACTCTGTCGCCCAGACTGGAGTGCAGCGGCCGCTCCCACCACCGCAGCCTTGACCTGCTGGGCTCCGGCCATCTTTCCGCCTCAGCCTTCCAAGTAGCCAGAATTACAGGCATGCGCTACCATGCCCGGCTGGTTTTTGATTTATTGTAGAGATGAGGTCTTGCCTGCCCAGGCGGGTCTCGAACCCACGAGCTCAGGCAATCCACTCACCTCAGCCTCCCAAAGGCGTGGGATTACAGGCTGAGCCACCGAGATCATTGATTTTTAAAATATATTCTTAAAATATTTGTATTTTATTAAAAGGGCTAATCCATTTATACTCAAGGTAATTACTGATAAGGAAGAAATATCTTCTCCCATGCACTCTAAAAAAATGAGAAAATGTAAGTACGTAAAGAAGCAGTGGAGGACATGGGATGCCACAATTCATAGAGAACACAGACACACAAGTGCAACAACAACAGAATCTGATCTCTTACTCCAGTTATAATTCAGTTTATTACTTAACATGGATCATGAATTCCTTTGTTCACCATCTATAAAAAGAAATCAAAAGTGGAAATAGTCGTGCCAGATGTGTCTAAAAAAGCAGCTGAATGGCATGAGGAGTTGGACCCCAGTCTCACACACCCAGGTGGAACTTGACCTCTTGAACTGGGCCAAACTGTAAGCCTCCTGTAGATGCGGCTGTCTTTAACTGAAACCGATTATACTGAGCCTGTTTATCAATCTCCTGGGGAGTCAGTGGTGCCAAATTAAGTTAATCATCACCTGGGCCATTCTCAGTTGTCAACCAACCACCCTCAGTCATGGACTATGCTAAATTTGTTTCATCGTGTAGACATACCATAAACTTTTTAAGCCCCCATTCAGCCTCGCCTGGACAGACATTTAGCAGCTTGCTAGATCTGTGTCTTCAAAATTACAATTCCTAAGACCCCATTTAAAATGCCTTCTCTTCTGGTGGCTGTCCTACAGTGTTGGTTTTATTTATTATTAGTTGACACATCAAGTATGCATCATGGAGTCCTTAATAGAGGCTTCCCTCCATTCTCACCACACTTTATTGAGTCGCTAGTAAACATTCGCTCATTTTCTTTTCTCCCTCTCCTCCCCTTCCCTTCCCTCCTCTTCTTCTTCCTCTTCCTCCTCCACCTCCCCCTCTCTTCATCCTTCTTTCTCCTCCTCCTCCTTCTTCATCTCCTCCTCCTCCTCTTCCTGCTCCTCCTCCTCCTTTTTTTCTTCTTCTCATTCTTCTCCCTCTCTTCTCTATTTTCCTCCTTCTTCTCATTCTTCTACTTCTTCTACTTCTCCTCTTGTTCTCTTCTTCTTCTCCTCCTCCCTTTTATCTCTCTTTTCTCTCTCCTCTTCTTCTCACTCTTTCTTCTCCATTCTCCTTCTTGTCTTTCTCTACTTTTTCTTCATTCTATTCTTCTTTTCTCCCTTCTCCTCCTCTTCTTTCTTCTTTTTTCTTCTTTCTTCTCCTTTCTTTCTCCCTCTTTCCATTCCTCTTCCCTCCTTCTTCCCTCTCCAGCACTTTGCCCAGGTTAGTCTCAAACTCCTAGCCTCAAGCAATCCTCTCATCTTGGCATCCCAAAGTGCTGAGATTACAGGTGTGGGCCTTCGTGCCTAGCTGATGTTTGTTCATTTTCAAACAAAGCTGGGATGAACACACCTTTATGCTCATACTTTAGGAATTTCTGATGATATGCCTGAGAGATACCTAAAGAATGAGAGTCATTTATTGTGCCCAGGTTTCTGACACTTGAACCAAGTGCCTCTGGTGAGTTACATTTGTAAAGCAGAGGACACAGTGGCAGTGAATCTCACCCGGCATATGTCCAGAGGAAACTGTGGATCTCTTGGGGAAGGGAAGCTCTGTTCTCCAGCACACAGGTCATCACACTGCAGGTTGTCCTGTGATTCGATATCTCCTGTCTCCTGGAATCAGCAGGAACTGATGACACAGAGGAAAAGAGTTCTGAGGGCAAACCCCCTTCCCTAACTCTCCTATTGCCATATGATTCCCACCCACTCAAGCACCTGCACAGTAGCAGGGATGAGGCTGCACCCCTTTCAGGGCAAGCCTCCATCCTCACAAACCCTACCCATAGCACTTTTGCTTCCGGAATGCCTATGAAAACTCACACAGGATTCCAAGTGCTCCTGCCTTATCTTTGCCCCAGACCCTGAATCTATAGTAGCAACCCGGTCATTTCACCAGCCTAGGCTTCTAGATCACTAAATTATAATCTCATCTTCCCACATAAACTCAAGAATGTGCCGGAGCACACCCTTCCTGGGCCAGTATCTGTAGCACAAATCAGTCCTTCCCACCAGCTCTGTATTGTCCCCACCTGAGTCCTTGATCACACTTTTTCCTTTTCTACCTTTTACTTTTCCATAAACTCTCTTTTATGTGCACACAGTGTGCTCAAGCCCACCTCTCAAAGTACCAGAGTTAAGCATCTATCAGAATTCAGATGTCTAGGAGTTCAATACCAGGACCTTAGACCTAACTAGGGTAACAGCAAATACAAATTAGATGTAGGAGTCTGAGTTATTCCACTTCAAAATAAGAGCAGAGATTTCACCGTTCTCCCTATTATTAGAAGATTTAAATACCAAACCTTTATGTTCTAGGTTATTTCTCTGTATTTTTCAAATATATATAAATCCTTTAAAATGCTAAATAATTCTGTTGTCAGCCTTTTGACTCAGAAATGTCTTTCTCTAGGACCTGGGGACCATGTGTTTGAAAAGTAAATATCAAAAAAGCTATTGCCCTATATTGTAGTTTTTGTGGGAGGTGGAGACCTTACTTCAGCAGGCACCTGTCTCCAAGTTGAAAAACTATTTTGTCTCAAAAAGGTGTGCTTATTTTTCCTTTGAATAAAGTCAATTAGCAAACATAGATGACTCCCTGATGATCAGGTGGATTTAGGTTGCACTCTGTAGGACAAATGGCGCTGTCAAGTCTTCTCACTTGAGAACTATTATTATTTATCTTGAGAACATGTATGTCATGAGTTGAATCTGCTTGGTTAAACAAAAGGCTGGAATACCTCCAGCCTTTGCAATCCCTTCATGTTTTGCCTTTGATGCACATCTCATTCTGGTTTAATTGTATTATGAGAGAGTTTTATCTGTCTTTTACTTTTGTGGAGGGGTTTCTGGGTTGGGAGACAATTTTGTTTAATTATATCTCCCAAATGCCAGCCAGAATGACAAGCCCCAATAGGAACATAAAAGGTGCCCACCTTTACACTGGAGGAGCCTTGACAGCTGCCTATCAGATCCCCTCTCAGGCTTTCAGCCTTGCTGCCACAGTTGGGCAGTAAAGATCTCACCTGTCCCAAACTCTACACAAGGGATGGTCTTTCAACCTATTTGGGGTCTGCAGTCCCATCCAGGGCACAGTTAAACCATATCTTACTAAAATAATGTCACAAGGTTGCAAGCAGCAATTCGAGTCTTGTCTTTCAATGCATCTGGTGACACAACATCAGAAATGAATTCAGAATCCATAGGACCTAGAGGCTTAACCAGATATGCTCATATGTACTGCCACATCCCTGCCTCTCCAGGGACCTAAATCAGTGGCTCTAAATTTTAAACCCAGGGCCTAGGGTTCTTCAGTGTGTTATACAGCAGCCTTCCTGGGAAGGATCCCTCCTCCAGTTTTCTTCCTTTGCTGTAACACTTAAGAATGTAGTACTGGTGTTTTACTAAGCAGAATCTGTACACAAGGACAAGCCTTCCCTTGAGCTTCACCAAACAGGGCCAGACTTTGGTCTGAGGATGTACAGAAACCCCATGAAAGACATTATCTGCATCATGAGAGGTCAACATAGACTTTATAAAGCAAAGATCCTCTCAGGCTGCGGCACCCAAATCTTTTAGATCTTGTCCAGTGACTGCTTTAGGTGTTTGAGGAGCTGCTGGTTTTCAGTACAAACCATGTAAGTGTAAACAAGCACTGACATGAAAACCAGCCCTTTCAAGGACACCAGACGTTGCCTCGACGCAACAGAAAGGAAGATTGATTATAATTGGGAGATCATAACAATTTAGAGCATTGTTATCAAGAAAAAGAACCTTAACCCTGATCCTAACACCAACTCTAACACTTGACCTCATCTTGGCCTTTGACCTTGAGTATTGACCAACCCCGACCCAATTCACCCCAACATTAGTGCCAATCCCTAAACCTAAACCTAACCCTAATGCCTAGCCCTAATCACTAACTCCTAACAGCTTATCCAAAAACCTAAATCAAACCCTAACTCTAAACCCACTCCCTAATCTTAATCCCAACCCTAATTCTACCTCTTTGAAGAGCATCAGTTAAAAAGAAAAAGAAAAACCCTAAATCCTACCACAACATAAAACCTAAATCCTATGCCTTAATCCCTACTTCTAATCCCAAACCTTAAACTCTAAACCCAAAGACCTAATCCCAAACCCTAAACACTAATCTGAATCCCTAATCCTAACTCCTAACCCCTATTACCTAATCCAGAACTTTAACTCTAACCCTATCACTCTAACTGTAACCCTAAAACACTAATCTTAATGCTAAAATCCTAACCCTAGTGCCTAGCCCTAATTCTAATACCAACCTTAACACTAAAACCTAAATCCTAATCCTAAACCCTAACCCCAAACCATAAATCCTAACCGTAAAAGCAAACATACTAGGCAAATAATCAAAAACAAACATATTAAATATGCTGAAAGAACTAATGGAAAAGAAGTGGACAAAGAATTTTTTTTAAGTCAGGAAAATAATATATAGACAACATGAGTACCTCAAAAGGAATAGACATTATTACAAAAAATTAAATAGAAATTCTGGGGCAGAAAAGTACAATAACTAAAAAGAGAAACTTCACTAGAGAGTTCAAAAGCATATTTAAGCAGGAAGATGAAAGAACCAAATACTTGAAGACAGACCAAATGAAATAATCAAGTCTGAGGAACACAGAGAATAAAAAAACTGAACAGAAACTAGAGGACGTTGGGATACCATGAAACAGACCACTCTATGCACTATGGAGCCTCAGAAAGAGAAGAGAGAGAAAAGATACAGAGAGGTTACTCAAAGAAATAATAATAGTACCTTTCTAAATTTGAGGAAAGACATTAGTATACAAATACAAGAAAATCAACATACTCCAAGTAGGATAAATCCAAGGCACCCACATTGAGACATATTATAATCATATTGCTTGGAAAACAAAGAGAAAGAGTGAATCTTGAATCCTAGAAGACAAAGGCAACTCATATACAAGGAATCCTCAATAGGATTGTCAGTCAATTCTCATTAGAAATCTTGAAGGTCAGAGGCAATGGGATGATGTATTTAAAGCACTGAAAGACAAAATACCTGTCAACCAAGAATTCTATGTCCTGCAACACTGTCCTTCATAAATGAGGAGAAAATAAAGACATTTCCAAATAAACAAATGCTAATCACTTTATTAACATTATGCCTGTCTTACAAAAAAGGGTAAATATTTAACCTTCAGGTTAAACTGAAAGGTCACTAGATATTAACTCAAAGCCATATGAAGACAAAACAATTTCTAGAAAAGGTAAATATATGAAAAAATAAATAAGTCAGTGTAATTGTAATTTTGGTTTATAGTTCCACTTTTAATTTTCAATAGGATTTACAAGAAAAATGCATAAACAATAATTATAAACATGTGCTACCAGGCACTTAATGCATAAAGATGTAATTTGTGACATCAGCAACATAGAGCAGAGAAAGAACTGTATATGAGTAGAATTCTTTAATGCAATTGAAATTAAATAGATACCAATTCATTAAATTGTTATAACTTTAGGATGGTGTATGTAATTTCCATGGTAACCATAAAGAAAATACCTATAGAATATAAACAAAAGGAAGTCAGAAGGGCAACAAAATGAGTTCACTACCAAAAAATGCTAAGTAAACACAAATAAGTCAGTTATAGGAAAATGAAGGACAAAAAAGTTTTAAGCCATAACAGAGGACAAATAGCAAAATGGCAGAAGTTGTACTTATCAGTAATTACTTTACGTGTAAGTGGATTAAAATCTCCAATCCAAAGGCAGGAATTGGCTAACAATCTAACCATATGCCATCTACAAGAAACTCATGTTAGATTTAAAGACATAAATAGGTTGAACACTAAAGTATGGAAAAATATAGTTCATACAAATAGTAACCAAAAGAGAACTGAAAGTGTTATACCAATATCAGACAAAAATAAATCTTAAGTCAAAAACTTGTGCAAAAAGTAAAGAAGGAAATTACGTATTGGTGAAAGTGTCAATTCATCAAGGTGATATAACAATCATAGACATACATGCAACAAACATCAGAGCTCCAAATCACACAAAGCAAACACTGAAAGAATTGAAGGGAGAAATATACAGTTCTACAAAAATAGTTTGAGAATTCAATATATCACTTTTAATGATAAATAGAAAACAAAACAGAAGATCAATAAGAACATAGGGAACTCGAACAACAACAACCAAAAAAAAAAACAATTGAACCTAGCAGATATATATAAAACACTCCACCCACCAACAGAAGAATACACATGTTTCTCAAGTGCACATGAACTATTCTCTAGGATTACTAATATATTAGGCAACAAAAGAAATAGTAATAAATCTTAAAAGATTGAAATTGTACAAAAGATTTTATCCAATAAAATGAATGAAAACTAGAAATGAATTACAGAAGGAAAACTAAAAAATTCACATATTTTCCAGTGTCCAAAAAATTAAACAACATATCTACCCAGCCAATAGGTCAAAAAGAAATCACAAGGAGAATTAGAAATTATCATTATCTTGAGATAAACAAAATAAGAAACACCAAAACCTATAGATTGCAGCAAATGCACTGCTAAGAGGAAATGTACACACCTACTCTCTTAGTTCATTAAGGCTGTTATAACAAAATGTCACAAACTGGGTGGATTATAAACATTCATTTTTCACAGTTCTGGAGACTGGGAAGTTTAAGATCAAGTTCACAACAAACTCAGTGTCTGGTGAGGGCCCTATTCCTGGTTCAAACATGGCTGTCCTGTTGTGTCCTCAATGGAGAAAGGGACAAGAAAACTACTGGGGTCTCTTTTATTAGGGCACTAATACCATTCACGAAGACTCCACCTTCATGATACTGTCATCTCCTAAAGGTCCTACCTCCAAATACATCACACTGGGGGTTAGAATTTCAACATATGAATTTTGGGGAGACACAAATATTCAATTTTTAACACATACATTTAAACAGGATCTCAAGCCAACAATTTTACTTTAAGGAATTAGGAGAACAAACTAAGCCAAATTTAGCAGAAGAACAAAATAATGATTAAGTATCATGTAAAAAAATGAAGAACAGAAAAACAATAGGGAAAACAAAATCGAAAGTCATTTCTTTGAAGAGATCAACAAATTTGACAAACCTTTAGGTAGTTTAATTTAAAGAAGCTTAAATATTACTAAAATTGGAAATGCAAATGAGGACATTAAAACAACTTTTAGAGAAATATAGAGGATTCTAGAATACTGTATACAATTGCATGCCAAAAAGATAGATAACCTAGATGAAACAGACAAACTACTAGTAACATACAATCTACCAAAAATAAATCACAAAGAAATAAAAATCTGTATAAATTAAATTTGTAATCAAATCAAATGGCCTGTATCAGATGACTCACTGATGAATTCTAACAAATACAAAGAATTAACAGCAATCCTTTCAAACTTTCCAAAATATTAAAGAAGAAAAACTTTCTAACTCTACCTATAAGGCCAGCATTACCCTGACACCAAAGCCAGAAAGATACTATAAGAGAAGAAAACTACAGACCAATCACCTTTTGAATATTGACCATAAATCTCAACAAAATACTAGCAAATCAAATTCAGAAGCATATTGAAAGGATTATATACCACAACCACGTGGGATTTTCAACATATGAAAATCAACCAGTATAATAAACCACATTAATAAACAAGAAAGAAACACGTGGTTTTCTCAATTAATGCAGAAAAGACATTTGACAAAATTCAACATTCCTTCATGACACAAAACATCAAATAAACCTCATGACAAAAAACACTAAATAAACTAGGAAACGTCCTCAATATGATGAGGCCATATATTAAAAACCCACAGCTATTATAATTCTCCATGATGAAGGACTGAAAGACTTTCTTACAATGTTGGAAGCAAGACAAAAATGTCTACTTCCACAACTTCTGTACAACTAAGTACTCAATTTTTTAACCAGACCAATCAGACATGAAAGAGAAATTAGAGGCATCCAAAAATTTTTAGTAGCAAATTTATTTTATTTATAGCTTTTATAAATTTACATGTTTATCTTATTCCTGTGTCTTATTTTAGTCTGCTAATTCCAGTATCTTGGGTTATCTTAGTGTCTGTTTTCTTTTTCTCTTGACCTTGGGTGACTTTTTTTCTATTTCTTCACATCTGGCAATTATTGATTATATATTAAACATTGTGGAGGCTATATTGTAGATTCTAGTTTCTGTAGTTTTCTTCTAAAGGGTATACATTTTCTTCTAGATTTAAGGCATCCAATTTTAAAGGAAGAAGTAAAATTATCTATGTTCAAAATGGCATGATCTTATAAATAGAAATCCCTAAGAATTCTCTACATGCTCGAAACATTGAAAGCTATTAAATAAATTCAGCAAAATGGCAGAAAACAGAATCAATATACAAAAAAAACAGTGCATTTCTATACCCTTGCAACTAATAATCCAAAAAGAAAATTAAGAAACAATTTCATTAAAAATTTCATCAATAAAGCTACAATACAGTGCTAGTAATAAATTTAATCAAGGAGGCAGAAGATTTATACACTAAAAACTTCAAAACATTGCTAAAAGAAATTTAGAAAATTATAAATAAATGGAAAGATATTTAATATTCATTGATTGGAGACAATATTGTTAAGACGACAATACTGTCCAAAGCTATCTACAGAATTGATGCAATTCCTAGCAAAATCCCAGTGATTTTTTTGTTACTGAAAACTAGCTAAATCTATTCTAAAATACATACAAAAATCTCAACGAACCCAAATAGCCCAAACAATCTTGAGAAAGAAGAGAAAGTTAGAGGACTCACACTTTACGATTTCGAAATTTGCAGCAAAGCCACAGAAATCAAAACAGTATGGTCCCACCAAACAGCACAGAAAACACGAGGGGAAGGTAGTGGAGAAGGAGGAGGAGGTGACGGTGGAAGGCGGCGGTCTGGCGGCCCCCCCC
>NW_007252917.1:0-20773 GCF_000164805.1 Carlito syrichta | reverse complement strand
CACCACCCCCCCCACCGCCCCCCGCTGTCGGGCAGCAGCGGCCTCCTAGGTGGCTCAGGCGCGGTGCTGGGCAAAACTAGGGTGCCTGGTGAGCCAGCGCCGGCGCCCCGCGGGTCCGCCAGTTGAGCTGAAGCTGCAACACCTCGCCTGTGTGGTGGGGCAGCCCCAACATGAAGACTCCCTCCCTGGGCATGCACCTATCTCCTCTCTGCTTCCTGAATCCCCTCTCCACGGATTCCATAAACT
This sequence comes from Carlito syrichta, assembly GCF_000164805.1. Lineage (NCBI taxonomy): Eukaryota > Metazoa > Chordata > Mammalia > Primates > Tarsiidae > Carlito > Carlito syrichta. The sequence continues at coordinate 20,527 of NW_007252917.1, read as the reverse complement.
CTTCTCCTGTCCCAGCTGCCCGAACCCACTCCCTGCTGCCCAAACTTTCGCGGAGCGCTTTACCTATGCCATAATTCCCCCAAGCTACCTGAATCCCTTCCACCTCTGCTGTGAGACCTCCATTCTGGCTGCCTGATCCCCAACTTCTGTTGCTTTGCTGCTGTGACCTCCTCCTCTATTGCCTGAACCCCTCTACCATGAAATTTCCCATCTCTTCTGCCTGAACCCCCGCGTTTCCCGCTATGACCCACTCCTGTTATCCAATCCCTCCCTACCCAATTTCTGTTGCCTGAACACCCCTCCCTTAAAAAACATTAAAAAGCACTGAAAGAAACCCCTCACATATGCTTTCAATTAATTTAAGCAAAAGCGCCAAGACCACTTCATAGAGAAAGTTTCGTTTGCAACAAATGGTGTTGTGAAACTCAGATATCCACTAACAAAAGCATGACGTTATCTTCCACCACATATGCGAATAAGCTCAAATCAAAAACCTTCTGGTGGAAATGTAAACTGGTGCAGCTACTGTGAAAAGGTATTTGGAAGTTTCTTCAAAAGTTCAGCATACATGCCAGCAATTCCACTTCTAGATACAGATCCCCCAAGAAGTGGAAGCAGGAACTTAAACAGATACTTGAACACCAGTGTTCATAGCAGTTTTATAAACAATGGTCAAAAGGTGGAAACAACCCAATTGTTCATCAAGAAATGAGTGGATATACAAAATTTGGTCTATACATACAATGGAATATGTCTTAGAAAGTGCCATGTGTCTTCTGCACAACAAATAAATGGCAAGTCTAGGATCCACTGTCTTGGGACCCAAGCCCTAAATTAGGAATCTATAAATTATAAACAACTGGGATGGACTTTGAAAAAACCTGATGAAACTCTTGGTCAAACAAGCCATAGCCCTTCCAGGATAGTGATGACCACCAAAAGAAATCTTATCTTCTGATATTGGCCATGGAAGGGTGACCAGACCCTGAAATTGATCTCAGAATTTTTCTTCTTTCTCCAAAAACACTGTCATTGGAGGCTCTCCTGGTGTCACCACTGTTCTCACACTGTGGCCTCAAAGGGGCACTGCCAGGGTCGGACAATTGTGTGACACGGGTGACACCAAACATATAGGCCTTAACTTTAATTCTCAGCAACACAACTTTAAGGTTGGATAAAGAAAAATTAAACATGGATATGTATGTGCAGGTATCTTTAAGAAAAACAGAAACATTTTGCATTTTAGAATCAGTTGAGGCAATTTTTAAAATATCGATGCTTGGGTCTAACCACAAAGATTCTGGTTAAATTAAAATGGGTGTTCCCAAGCAATGGCTTCTTTTTTTTTTTTAATTGACCATGATATGTCTTGTTTTCCAAAGGTGTCCTCCCATATGCCCACACCTATGCCTCTGATTTCAGTTTTTGGAATTCCAGAAGAGAAAGAGAAAGTGTATTTTGAGAAACAATGGCTGAAAACTTGCCAATTCTAGGAAGGATAATAAACATTCAAATTTATGAGAGCAAAGAATTTTTTTTCTCTCTTTTTATTTTTATTTTGAAATTGTGGGGTACAATTCAGGATTAGGAAAACAAATGTTCATTGTGCAAGTACCCTTATTGATGAGGTGTGCTCTCCCTGCCCCCAGTGGATATCAACTACCGTCAATCCCAGCTATCCCCCCTCACCACACTCCCCACAGTTTTCAGCTACTTTCAATCCCTTTCCTACAGTAATATGGCAGTTGTTCAAGGTTCACTTACGAGTGAGAACATGTGATACTCAACTCTGTTTCTGTGAGAGATCACTCAATATTATAAGCTCTAATTCCATCGATGTTGCTGTGAAGTTCATGATTTTGTTCTTCTTTATGGCTGTGTGATATTCCATTGTATATATGTACCACTTTTTGATATCTAGTCCTCTTTTGATGGGCAGCATGGTTGGTTCCATATTCTTGCTATTGTGAACAATGCTGTGATAAACATACGTATGCAGGTATCTTTTTCATAGGGTGACCTGAGTTCTTCCAGGTATATTCCCGGTAGGGGAATTATAGGATCATATGGAAGGTCAATTTCTAGGAGTTTTAGGAATTGCCACACTGATTTCCACAGAGACTGTACTTGGTTGGATAAAGAAAAATTAAACATGGATATGCAGGTATCTTTGAGAAAAACAGAAACATTTGCATTTTAGAATCAGTTGAGGCAATTTTTAAAATATCGATGCTTGGGTCTAACCACAAAGAATCTGGTTAAATTATAATGGGTGTTGCCAAGCAATGGCTTCTTTTTTTTTAATTGACCATGATATGTTTTATTTTCCAAAGGTGTCCTCTCATATGCCCACACCTATGCCTCTGATTTCAGGTTTTGGAATTCCAGAAAAGAAGAAAAAGAGAAAAGAGTAGAAAGTGTATTTTGAGAAATAATGGCTGAAAACTTACCAATTCTGGAAAGGATAATAAACATTCAGATTTATGAGGACAAAGAATTTAAAATAAGTTGAATCTAAAAACGTCTCCACCAAGACACATGTTTAAATTGTCAAAAAACCAAAGACAAAGTGAGCATTTTGAAAGCATCAAAAGAAAGTGACTCATCATATACAAGTAAACTCTCATAGGACTATCATGAGGTTTTCTGCAGAAATACAAGCCAGGAGAGAATGAGATGACATATTCAAAGTGCTGAGAGAAACAAAATGTCAACCATGAATACTTTACCCAGAAAATTTGTCTTTAAAAAGGAAGGAGAAATTAAGACTTCCCAGAAAAAGAAAAACTGAGGGAATTTGTAACCACTGGACTTGCCTTACAAGAAGTGCTAAAAAGGGAGATTTTCACATTGAAACAAAAGGGCAATATACAGCAACTCAAAAACATGGAACTATATATCTCACATGTAAAAGTAAATATACAGACAGATGCACAATAATGTAATACTGCAGTGAAAGTGCAGAAATCACTTTTAATTCCAGTTTAAAAGTTAAAAGGCAAAAGTATTCAGAATTACTATATCAACAAAAATCTATTGATGGGTGCACAATATGAAAGATGCAAATTGTGACATCAATAGCATTAAGTGGGGAAAGAAAGAAGTAAAGGTGTATATAGAGATTTTCTATTCAATTGAAATTAAATTATTAGCTTAAATAATCAGTTATAACTTTCAAGTAGCCTTCATGGTAACCACAAAGAAAAATTTTGTTTTGTTTTGTTTTTTTGTTTTTTAATAATATTATGATATGTTAATCTCTGGTTTTTTGTTTTTGTTTTTTGAGTTGGAGTCTCACTCTGTGTCGCCCAGACTGGAGTGCAGTGGCCGCTCCCGGCCACCGCAGCCTCGACCTGCTGGGCTCCAGTGATCCTTCCGCCTCAGCCTTCCGAGTAGCCGGAATTACAGGCATGCGCTACCACGCCCGGCTGATTTTTTGATTTATTGTAGAGATGAGGTCTCGCTGCCCAGGCAGGTCTCGAACCCGCGGACTCAGGCAATCCACTCACCTCAGCCTCCCAAAGGCGTGGGATTACAGGATGAGCCACCGAGCCCGGCTAAGAAAATTTTTTTAAAAGACACATTAAAAAGAGAAAGGAATCAAAGTATATAAATACAAAAAAATCAAATGATAAAGAAGAAAACAAAATAGAAAGAGAGGAACAAAAGAATTATAAAACAGAAGACAATTAACAATATGGCAATAGTAAGTCCTTGTTTACAAGTGATTACTTTAAATGAAAGAAATTCAAAAAAGGTACCGAGGGTCTAGATAGATTTTTTTTTTTAATCTATATGCTGTCTAGAAAAGAGGTGCTTTAGATTTAAGGATACAAGTAAGTTGAAAGTGAAGAAATGAAAAAAGATAGCCCATGCAAATAGGAACCAAAAGAGAGCAGATGTAGCTATACTTATATCAGGCAAAATACACATGAAGTCAAACACTATCATGAAACCAAGAGGTCAGTATATAACAATAAAAGGTCAATGTATCTAGAAGACATAATAATAGTATATGTGTGTGTGTACACCAACATCAAAGCACTTAAAATACAAAACAAATATTATATAGCTGTAAAAAGCAATGAAATTATAATAGGGAACTTTAAACCTCACATTCAACAAAGTCTAGGTTATCCAGACATAAAGTCAATAAGGAAACTGAAGATTCAAACAACAAAATACACCAAATGAACCTAACAGAAGATTCCATCCAATAGCAGAAGAATACGCATTTTTCTCAAGTGCACATGAAACATTCTCCTTAATAGATTCTACATTAGGCCACAAAAGTAGTCTTAACAAATTCAAGAAGATTGATACCATACCAAGTATCTTCTCCTACCACAATAGTATGAAACTAGAAATGCAGAAATTAAACAACATACTCCTAGACAGCCAAGGGTCAAAAAAAAAGGGAAATCAAAAAGTATACTGACAAATGAAAATGAAAGCACAACATACCAAAACTAGTTAAAATGATAAATATCTGTATTTTAAAAAATAATGGTGGAATGAGAGGCTCCTGACTATCGCTTCTCCCATGAATACACCAAATAAACATTTAGACATGAATAAATTCTCTCTGAGAAAAAGTCAGAAACTAGTTAAGAGACTCCTGCACACTGGGAAACTGAGGAAATGCACACATTGAAACAGACAGAAAGAATGGACACACACACACACACACACACACACACACACACACACACACAATCCCACCATGAGCACAGTGCCTTACAATTGGAAAGGAATCCAACTCCCAGCTTCTTCCTGAAAAGTGAAGAATTTGTGCCGCACATATAGTGCCCCAACTTTCAAAGTTCCTGATTGAGGGTTTGGTTCTTCGATCACCTATCTCAGGGAGTGGCAGGAACTCACCACTTGAGAGTTTCCTGGGAGCACTGAAAATAAAGTAGTTTTGGATGAGCACATAAGCAACCTCCATGGCTGTAGACTCCAGGATCAGTTCAGTTTTCAGCTTCTTTCTGCAAGAGGTTTCTTTGCACACTTTCTCATCTACTGCCTAAGCTTCTGGCTTATAACTAGCCTGCATGTGAGAGCCTATGGGGCAGATAAAGAACAGACCTCAAGCCTGAATAAGAGGGAAGGCACTTTTGGAGATTTCTTTCCAAGATCACTACAGTGATAAATCCCTTCAGATTCTCCCTGGCAGGAGGTTGTGAGATCTCCTCAAGTCTGAAGAGGAGAGTGAGCACTCCCTACACCTTCTTCCCTAGTTTGCTTCAGTAATAATCCAGGTCAGCAGATTATCCCTGGAGAGTTTGTGCCTGCATCAAGTACCCCAACTTTGTAGCTCCCACCCAAGGGTCTGGCTCCTACTTCATCTTAGCTGAGAGAATGGCAGAAACAGCATTTGCGAGTTTCCTGGAGTACAGAGGACAACAGGTGGTTGTAAATGAGTGTGAGAACTCTCCCAAAGACTGTCGCCTCCACAAGTCCAACTTTCAATTTCTGTCTGATAAGGGTTTGTCTGCACACTTTTCCATCTGCTGTCTGAAATGTTGACCTCTAACCAGCCTGCATCTTGGAAAAAACGGGGTAGATAAACAATAAATCTCCTCAAGTCTGAATGAGAAGAAGAACACTTTCCAAGCCTTCTCCCATAGCTCCTTCCAGTCATAAAACAAAGTCTTCAGATTCTCCCTGGAAGGAATGTGTGCATACATCAAGCACTTCAGCCTTTGCAGCTTTCACCCAAGGGTCTGGTTCTAAATCCCCTAGTTCAGGGGGTGACAGGGACTTGGTATTCATGAGTTCTGGAACAAAGAGTTCATTGCAAATAGGTGCACAAAACCTCCAAATTGCTGTAACTTCTGGAATCAGTCCAGCTTCCAGTTTCTTCCTGGAAGGATTTTGCACTTTTCCAAATACATCCTGAAGGTCTGCATTCTCACTAGCCTGTATCTGGGAACTGACAAGGCACATAAACCTAAACAAGATATTCTCAAGCCTAAACAAGAGACTGGACACTTCCTGAGCTTTCTCTACCAGCTTTCTCTGAATTTACAGCCATATATCCAGGTCTGCAGATTCTCCACTGAAGGAGGTTGTGGGATCTCTGCAAGCTTGAACAGGAAGGTCATTACATTACAATAAAAGGGTCAGTTCAACAGGAAGTTATAAAAATAATTAATATATATGCACCCAACATTAGAACATCTAACTCTATAAAGCAAATATTAACAGATAATGCACAGATAAATTAATAGCAATATGATAATAATAGAGATTTCAATATCCCACTTTCAGTAGTAGGTAGAACATCTAGACAAAAAAATGAATAAGGAAATAGTGGACTTGAACAACATTATACACCAAATAAACTTAACAGGCATACACAAAACTTTTTACCCAACAGCAACACATGAAACATTCTCCAGAATACATAATGTGTTAGGTCACAAATCATGTCTTAACAAACTTAAGAGGTTGGAAATTATGCCAGGTGTCTTAGTTCACGTTGTACTACTGTATCAGAATACCTGGGAGTGGGTAATTTATAAAGAACAGAAATGTATTTTCTCACAGTTCTGGATCTAGGAAGTCCAAAATAAAATAAGCAGCATCTGGTAAGGTGTGCTGTGCCATCCCATGGTGAAAGGCAGAAGGACAAAAAAGCACACACATTCAGAAACAGAGACAAAGAGAGAAAGAAAAAGGGACAGAATTCACATAAGCAACCCACTTCCACAATAATGGTGATAGTTCATTCATAAGATTATAGCCCTCATGATCTAATTACCTCTCATTAGGTCTCACCTTCTAACCTGTTGCATCGAGGATTAAATTTGCAACACATTTTGGGGGGATGCATTCAAACCACAGGAATAAATACATTTTCTAACCACAATGATATATAAAATGAGAAATTAATAATAGCAAGAAAATGGGAAATCCAACATGATGTAATCCATGAATATAACAAAATTGTATTTTTACCTCATAAATTTGTACAATTTCTTTTAAATGTTAACCTACCAAGTAGAATCAAGAAGAAATAGAAATCCTGAGCAAACCAATAGAGAAAATGAGGTAATGATTAAAACTTCCCAAGAAAGAAAAGCTCAGGACTAGATGACTTTCATGGCTGAATTCTACCAAACATTCCAATAAAAATGTATACCAATCCTTTTTAAATTCTTCCAAAAAATAGAACTACGGGAAAAACTTACAAACTCATTTTATGAGACCAGTATCACCTGGATACCAAAACCAGACAAAGACACCACAAGGAAAGAAAACTACAGACTAATACTGATGAACATAGATACAAAAATCTTTAATTAAACACTAACAAAGTGAATTCAGCAGTACATCAAAAATATTATACATGATGACCAAGTGGGATTTATCCCTGGGATGCAAGATTGGTCTAACATATACAAATCAATAATGTGACATACCAAGTTAACACAATGAAAGAGTTATTAAATCACATAAACAACACGATTGATGCAGAACAAGCATTTGACAAAGTTCAAGGTCCTTTCTTGATAAAAATTCTCAACAGTTTAGGTATAGAAGGAAAAGTTCTCAACATAAAGGCCACTTATGAAAAAACCCACGGTTAACATCATAAACAATGGGTAAAAAAAATAAAAGCTCTTCCTCCTGGTACCAGGCAAGCATGCCCACTTTCATCATTTCTAGTCAATATAGTACTAGACATACTAGCAAAAGAAATCAGGCAAGAAAAATAAGTAACTAGCATTTAAATAAAAAAGGAAGATGTAAAACTATCCCTATTTGTAGATGATATGTTTCCATATATAGAAAACTGTGAACAAAAAACTGTTAAAATCAATAAATAAATATAGTAAAGTTGCAGGATATAAACCAACATGCAAAATTAGTTGCATTTTGTACACCAATAATGACCTATTTCAAAAAGAAAGAAATTCCATTTACAATAGCATCAAAAAGAATAAAATAGGAATAAATTTAGCCAAGGAGGTACATTGAAAACCATAAAACACTGAAGAAATAAATTAAGGAAAACACAAGTAAATAGAATGATATCCCATAGTTATGAACTGGAAAAATTATTATTGTTAAAATGCCCATACTACCTAAAGTGATTGATGGCTTTAATGTAATCCTTATAAAAATTCCAAGGGCATTTTCCTCAGAAATAGAAAACAATTATAAAATATATGTGGTGGCCAGGTCCATGCCTCAGCCTGTAATCCCAGCACTTTGGGAGGCTAAGGTGAATGGACTGCCTGAGTCCGCAGGTTCGAGACCAGCCCAAGCAGCTTGGTGAGCCTCCTCTCTACCATAAATAAAAAATTAACAGGGCACGGTAGCACGCACCTGTAGTTCTGGCCACTTGAAAGGCTGAGGCAAAAGGATCGCCAAAGCCCAGCAGGTCGACACTGGGGTGGCAGTGAGCGTGCCACTACACTCCAACCTGGGGGATGGAGTGAGACTTCAACTAAAAAAAAAAGTATGTGGCACCACAAAAGACCCAAATATCAAAGCAATCTTCAAAACAAAGGTGGAGGCACCACACTGCCTGAATTTAAGATATACTGTAAAGCTATGATAATCAAAACAGTACAGCATTGGCATAAAAACAAACATGTTGACTAATGGAACAGAATTCAGAGTCCAAAAGTAAGCACCCATATAATGTCAACTGTTCTTGGTCCTTCATCTGAAACAAAGATACCAAGAACACACAATGGGAAAAGGATAATTTTCTTAATGAATGCAGCTAGTAAAACTGAATATCCAAGTGAAGAAGAATAAAATTAGACTCTTTTCTCACACTAAATACAAAAATAAACTCAATACAGATTAAAAACTTACATATAAGCCGGGCTCGGTGGCTCAGCCTGTAATCCCGCGCCTTTGGGAGGCTGAGGTGAGTGGATTGCCTGAGCCCGCGGGTTCAAGACCCGCCTGGGCAGCGAGACCTCATCTCTACAATAAATCAAAAAAATCAGCCGGGTGTGGTAGCACGTGCCTGTAATTCCGGCTACTCGGAAGGCTGAGGTGGAAGGATCGCCAGAGCCCAGTGGGTCGAGGCTGCGGTGGCCGGGAGCGGCCACTGCACTCCAGTCTGGGTGATGGAGTGAAACTCCAACTCAAAAAATAATAATAATAAAATAATAAAAAATTAAAACTTACATATAGACCCTGAAATTGTAAACACCTAGAACAAATCATAAGAAAAAGCTCCTTGACTTGATCTAAGCAATGATTTTTTTATATGACCCTAAAACCCAGGCAACAAAAGTAGAGTAACAACTAGAGCTCCATCAGACTAACAAGTTTCTGCACAGCAAAGGAAATAATGAACAAAATGAAAAGGCAACCTACAGATTGAGAGAACATTTTGCCAACCACATATAAGCTAAAAGGTTAATAGTCAAAATAGATAAAAAACTCAAACAACTCAATAGCCAAAAAAAAGGTAATTTTTAAATGGGCAAAGGACTAGAATAGACATTTCTCAAAAAAAGACATAAAATGACCAACAGATACATTTTTTAAAATTCAGTATCACTAATCATCAGAAAAATGCAAGTCAAAATCATAGCAAGATAGCATCTCACACCTACTGAAATGGCTTTTATCAAAAAGACAAAAGATAGCAAATGTTGGCAAGGATGTGACAAAAAGGGAACCGTTGTACACTGTTGGTGGGGATATAAATTAGCATAGCCATTATGGAAAACAGTATGGCAGTTTCTCAGAATACTAAAAATAGAACTACTATATGATTTATAAGTTCCATTACTGAGCATATATCCAAAAGATATAAAAATCAGTAAGTTCTTCCCGTGTTCATTGCAACATTAATCACAATAACTAACCCATGGAATCAAGGTAAGTGTCCATCAATGAACGAATGAATAAAAAATATGTGGTAAGCTAGGTGTGATGGCTCATGCCTGTAATCCTAGCACTGTGGGAAACCAAGGCAGGAGGATAGTTTGAGGCCAGGAGTTGATAACCAGCCTGGACAACATAGTGAGACTCTATATCTATTTTTTAAAAAAGAAAATATGGCATATATGCACAGTGGAACAGTATTCAGTCTTTAAAAAGAAGAAAATTTTGTCATTTTCAACAATGTGAATGAATCTGGAAGACATTATGTTAAGTGAAATAAGCCTGGCTTAGAAAGACACATACTATGTGATCTCAATTATATGTGGAATCTAAAAAATTCAAACTCATAGAAGCCGAGAGTAGAATGGTAGTTACCAGAGGCTGGGTGATGGAGGGTTTGGGAAGATGTTGGTCAAAGGACACACATTTTCAGTTAGAAAGGAAGAATATATTTAAAATATTTATTATACATCATGGTGGCTATAGTTAACAATAATGTATTGCAAAGAGAAATGCAAAGAGGTTAGATTTAAATGTTTCAATTGCACAAAAAATGGTAGGTATGCAAGGTAATGCATATGTTAATTAGCTTTATTTAGAACATTCCACGATGTCTACATATATCAAAACATTATGTTGTATGCCATAAATGTATACAATTATTATTTTTCAACTAAAAGATAAATTTAAAACTTTCTGTACAACAAAGGAAACAATCAACAAAATGAAAAGGCAACCTACGAAATGGGAAATAGCATTTGCAAACCAAATATCTGATATAAGAATTAATACCTAAAATACATTTTAAAAACTCAAACAGCTCGATAGCCAAAAAAATCTAATGACCCAATTAAGAAATGGGCAAAGGACAAGAACAGATACAGTTTCCAAGAAGATACACAAATGACCAACTAGTATATAAAAAGATGCTCAACATCACTAATCATCAGGGAAATGATAATCAAAACTATAGTGAGACATCACCTCACACTTGTTAGGATAGCTACTATTTTTTAATAAATTAAAACATAACAAGTGTTGGCAAGGATATAGAGAAAAGAGAACCCTGTACTGTGTCAGTAAAAATGTAAATTGGTGAAGCCACTATGGAAAGCAGTATGGAGGGTCCTCAAAAAATTAAAAATAAAACTACCATATTATCCAGAAATTTCACTAGCAGGCATACATCTAAAGGAAATAAAATCACTGTCTCAAAGACAGACTTGCCCTCCATGTTCATTGCAACATTATCACAATAACTATGTAGTGGAAGCAACCTAAATTGTCATAAATGGGTGAATGAGTTGTTAAAATGTAGAATACATTCAATAGAATATAATTTAGCCTTTAAAAGGAAGTAAATCCTACCATTTTTGATAGCATAGAGAACTTGGAGGACACTATTCACTTATTAAGTGAAATAAGCCAAACATAAAATGACAAATATCACTGACCTTTAAACATCCTGTGTAGTCAAAAAAATTGATATATGCTTTTACTCCCCCAAAACTTTACCATTAATTACCCGTTGTTACCCCAGAAGCCCTAATGATAACCTAGTCAATAAATTATATCTTGTATGTTGCATGTATTATATACTATGTTCTTACAATAAAGTTAGAGCAAAGAAAATGCTATTAAGAAAGTTATAGGTTGGGTGCGTGGCTCAACCTGTAATCCCAGCACTTTGAGAGGCCGAAACGAGAGGATTGCCTGAGCCCGCAGGCTCGAGACCAGCATGGGCAACTTAGTGAGACCTCATCTCTACAATAAAATCACAAAAACTATCTGGACGTGGTGGCGTACATCTGTAGTTCCAGCTACTTGGAAGGCTGAGGCAAAAGGATAGCCTAAGTCCAGCAGTGGAGACTGTGCCTTGTCGACAAGAATGAGACTCCAATTTAAAATTAATTAAATAGAAGTTGATAATCATAAAGAGCTTCATCTGTGTAATCGTCACATTGAGTAGGCTAAGGTGAAAGAAGAAGAGGATTTGGTCTTGTTGTCTCAAGGGTGGCAGAGGTAAAAGAAAATCCATATACATGCATCTAACACCAGAGCACAAAAAATATATAAAGCAAATATCAATAGATCCAAAGGTAGATATAGACTGCAATACAATAATAGTAGGAGACTTCAAAGCCCGTCTCTTAGTAATGAGCAGTTCACCCAGGCAGAAAATCAACAAAGAAACATCAGATTTAAGCTATGCTTAGATCAAATTAACCTAACAGACACTTGCAAAACATTTCATCCAACTGCTGCAAAACACACATTCTTCTCATCAGCACATGAAATATTCTTCAGGATAAACCATATATTAGGTCACAAAACAAGTCCCAACAAATTCAAAAAGTTAGGCCAGGCATGGTGGCTTATGGCTGTAATCCCAGCATTTTGAGAGGCCAAGGCAAGAGGATTGCATGAAGACAAGAGTTCAGCATCAGCCTGGTCAACACAGAGAGACTCTGCTTTTACAAAAAAATTTTAAAATTACCTGAGCATGATGATGCACTCATGTAGTTCCAGCTACTCTGGAGGTTGAGGCAGGAGGAACCCTTAAGCCCAGGAGTTTGAGGCTGCAATGCTCTCCATCTTGGGAAACCAAGCAGGACCTTGTCTCTAAAAATTAAAAAAATTCAAAAAGTTGAAACCATATCAAGCATCTTTTCTGACAACAATAAAATAAAACTAAAGTCAATAACGAAAGAAACTTTGGAAACTGTACAAATACATAGAAATTAAACAATGTGCGTCTGAACAAACAATGGATCAATGAGAATTAATAAGGAAATTTTAAAATTTCTTGAAACAAATGAAAATGGAAACAAAATATACCAGAACCTAGGGGATACAGCAAAATCAGGACTAAGAGAAAGGCTACAGCAAAAAAATGCCTGCATCAAAAAAAAAAAGACTTAAAATATACAATTTACAAAAGAAGAAAACTATAGGTCAATATCCCTGATGAATACAGATGCAAAAACCTTCAACAAAATACTAGCAAACTGAATTCAACGCACATTTTAAAAAATTACTCACCATGATCAAGTGGGATTTATCAGAGATGCAATGATGGTTCAACTTTTGCAAATCTATAAATATATACACTATATTGACAGAAGGAAGAACAAAGATAATATTATCATCTCAACAGATGCATAAAAAGCATTTAATAAAGTTCAGCGTCCTTTCATGGTAAAAAAAAAAAAAAACTCTCAACAAATTAGGTATAAAAGCAACGTACCTCAACACAATAAAAGTCAAATATGACAAACCCATAGCTTACCTCAAACTTAAAGGTGAAAAGTTGAAAGCTATTCCTCTAAGATCAGGAACAAACCAAGAATGCCAACTCTTGCCACTTCTATTCAACATAATACTGGAAGTTCTAGACAAAGCAATTAGGCAAGAGAAAGAAATATAAGGCAACCAAATAGGAAGGAAAGAAGTGAAACTGTTGCTGTTTGCAGATGACATGATAGTATACATAGAAAACCCTAAAAACGCACCAAAAACTTGTTAGCTCTGTTGACATATACAATATATCATTGTTGGTATTGTATATCTTATATGTTTCTCCCATAAATAAATAATAAATATTTGAGGTTATGAATATGATTATTATCCTGATTTGATCATTAAACAATAGATATATGTACTGAAACACCCAGTGTATCCCATAAATATTTATACTTATGTGTCAATTTAAAATAATAAATGTTGAGGCCAGGTGCAGTGGCTCATGCCTGTAATCTCAGCACTTTGGGAAGTGAAAGCGAGAGGATTGCCTGAGCCCAAGGGGAACTTGGCAAGACCTCGTCTCTACAATAAATCAAGAAAAATTAGCCGAACATGGTAGTACATGCCTGTAGTTCCAGCTACTTGGAAGACTGAGGCAGAAGTTTTGCCAGAGCCCAGCAGGTCGAGGCTGCGGTGACGTGAGCATGCCACTACACTCCAGCCTGGGCAACAGAGTGAGACTCCGACTCAATAAATAAATAAATACATAAATAAAATATAAATAATAATAATAAATGTCAAAATCTGTTAGAACTAATAGGCAAATTCAGTAAAATTGCAGGATACAAACACAAAATACAACAATCAGTAGTGTTTCTACATTAACAATGAACTATTTGAAAAAGAAATCAAGAAAACCATCCCATTTACAATGTCTAGCTAAAATAAAATACTTAAAAATAAATTTAACCAAGGAGGTGAAAGACCTATACAATGAAAACCATAAAACACTGATGAAAGAAATAAAAGAAGACACAAATAAATGTCTATACCACCCAAAGTAATCCATAGATTCCAGGCAGTCCTTATCAAAATTCCAAAGACATTTTTTCACAGAAACAGAGAAAACAATCCTAAATTTATATGAACCACAAAGGACCCCAAATAGTCAAAGCTATCTTAAGCAAAAAGAACAAAGTTGGAAGCATCACACTACTTATTTCAAAATGTACTACAAACCTACACTAATCAAAACATTTTACTGGCATAAAACAGACTGACCAATGAAACAGAATAGAGAGCCCAGAAATAAATTCACCCATTTACAACTAGTTGATTTTTAGTAAAAGTGCCAAAAGCACTCAATGGGGAAAGAACAGTTTCTGCAACAAATCATGCCAAGAAAACTGTATATCCACATGCAGAAAAATTAAATTCAACTCTTTTCTCACATAATATACAAAAATACATTCAAAGTAGATTAAAGAGTTAAATGTAAAATCTGAAACTGTAAAACTACCAGAAGAAAAAAAAGTAGAAAATCTCCATGATATTTGTCTAAGCAATAATTTTTTTTATTTGACCATAAAGTTCAGGTAACAAAAGCAAAAACAGACAAACTAAAAGGTCTCTTCAAAGCAAAGAAAACAGTAAATAAAGTGTAGAGACAACCTACAGAATGGGAGAAAATATTTGCTAGCCATAAATCTAATGAGAGGTTAATATCTAAAATATATAAGGAACTCAAACAACTCAATAGCAAGAAAACACAAAACCTACTTTTAAAATGGGCAAAGTACCAGTATAGATATTTCTCAAAAGAATACATAAAAGAAGAAGGGGTGATAGGGAAAGATTTGTTAAAGGATAGAAGATTACAGCTAAAAAGGAGGAATAAGTTCTAGTATTCAATAGTATTGTAGGGCAACTATAGTTAACAATAGGATTTTATGTATTTTCAAATAGCTAGAGAGGGGACATTGAATGTTCCCAACATAAATAAATGATAAATGTTCAAGATGATGTGTATGCTAATTACCCTGATCTGATCATTATGCAGTCTATATACTGAAACATCATTATATGCCCCATAAATTTGTACAATTATTATCAGTCAATTAAAAATTCAAAAGAAGACATGTAACTGGATAATAGGTATATGAAAAACTGCTTAACATTACATATCATCAGGGAAATGCAAATCAAACCACAGTGAGACATAACCTCATACCTGCTGGAATGTCTTTTATTAAAAAGACAAAAGATAACAAGTTGACAAAGATGTGGAGAAAAACAAATGCTTGTACACTGTTGGTAGGAATGTAAATTAATATAGTCATTAAGAAACAATATGGAGGTTACTCAGAAAACTAAAAATGGAATTACTCTATAATCCATCAATCCCATTACTGATTATAATATATAATATTATATATAAAATAGCATATTATATATAACCATTATGTCAAAGAGATATCTGAACTCCCATGTTCACTGCACCATTATTTACAGTAGCCAACATATAAAATCATGTATCTCTTCCTTTTAAATAAACCTAAATATTTGTCAACAGATGAATAGATAAAGAAAGGGTGGTATAGATACACAATGGAATGCTATTCGACCTTCAAAAAGAAGGAAATTCTGTCATTTGTGACAACGTGGATGAATCTGGAAGACACTATGTTAAGTGAAATCCAGCTCAGAAAGACACATATTACATGATCTCACTAAATGTGTTATTTTAAAATGTCAAACTCATAGAAGCAGAGAGTAGAATGAGGGTTACCAAGGGCTAGACAGTGAGAGGATTGTGAAAATGTTGCTCAAATGACATAAAATTCCAGTTAGACTGAAGGTATAAGTTAAAGAGATCTAATATACATTGTGGTAACTATAGATAACAATAATGTACTGCAATGTGTTCTTGGAAATTGGTGAGAGTAGATTTTAAGTATTCACACACAGAAAAAAATGATGTGTGAGGTAATGTATATGTCAATTAGCTTGATTTAACCAAACCATAATGTATAAATATTTTTAAACATCATGCTGTACATGATAAATATATAAAAGTTTTTGAAAAGTATAAAAAATAAATTACTTAATTTAAAAAAAGAAATAGTGGCCAGTGTGAGATACAGTTTCAAGGTTAGGGTAAGAATGCAAATTAGAATTAGTGTCAAGATAAGCTTTATAATCAGAGTCAGGGTGATGGTCATAGTCAAGTTCAGGTTGAGGGTCAGGATTTGGATCATAGTGAGATATGGAGGAGTGGGAGGGTCAGAATGAGTGTCAAGTAAAGATCAGGCATAAGGAGGAGAGTCAGAACCAAGTTAAGTATCACAGCCAGGATTAGAGTCAGGTAGATTGTCTTTGGAAGGGTCAATGTGAAGGTCACAGTTACTGTCACAGTCTGTGTGGGGAACATCCTCACATAAGTGAATGAGTGTCAGAGTTGGTCTCGGGGTGAGCATCAGGCCCAGGTCAGGGTAAGTATCAGGGTTAGAGAAATTGTAGGTGTCGAGGTCAGGTTAAGGGTCTGAAAGAAGGCAAGTGTCAGAATTGGGTGAGTGAGGGTCAGAGCAGTATCAGAGCAAAGATCAGATCAAGGTCAAGTTTATGATAAGGTTCAGATCAGTGTCAAGATGAAAGTGAGGATGAAGATCAGATTTACAGTGTGGATAAAGTTAGACTAAGGTTCCTAGTTGGGATTGGGATCTTGAGTCAGGTAAGAGTCCATGTAAATAGCACTGACTCAAGGAGGGTAAGGCTGACAATTAGGGTCAGGGTCATGGTCAATGTGTCAGAGTGAGGTTTTAGTTAGGTTGACAGGTTAGGTGAGGTTCAGAGTGTGGGTAAGTGCCAAGGTAAGTGTGAGCTGAGAGTCATGTTCAGGATCAGGTGAGGAAAGTTAGAAACATGTTCAGGATCGGGTTGTAAGGGTTAGAGACAAAACTGTCTTTAGGGTAAGGGTCAGGGTATGATTCATTCAGGGTCAGGTTAATTCTCAGGATCAATGTCAGGTTCCATGTCAGGATACAAGTCAGGATCAGGCAAGTTTCAGGGTAAAGATCAGGGTCAAGTTCAAGATGAAGGTCACTATGAATCGCTGGGTCTTAGTGAGGGTAAGTGTCATGTTTAAAGTTGAGAGTCACTGTGAGGATCAGAGTAGGGGGTCAGTGCCGGAGTCAGGATGAGGAAATGTGTGAGGCAAATGTTCAGAGCCATATTCAGGATGAGGGTGAGAGTCAGTTTCAGGGTCAGGGTTCATAACAGGACAAGAAAGAACTAGACTGAGAATCTAGTTCAGGTTCAGTGCAAGTTTCAGATTCAGAGCAGGTTCAAGAAGACAGTGAAGGTGTGTGTGAGTGTCCTTGTATAGTCAGGGTGAGGTCAGGATCAGGGAGACAGTAATGGCCAAGTCAGGGTAAGTGGAAATCAACAGAGTCAGAGTCAAGCAAGGATGAGATTTATAGTCATGTTGGGGGTCATAGTGAGAATAAAATTCAGGGCCAGTGTCAGGGTCAAATTGAGTGTTAGAGTAGGGTTCGCTTCAACATTAAGGTCATGGTAAACGTAAGAATGAAATTGAAGAAAAAAGTAAGGGTTGGGGTCAGGCTCAAGTACAGAATCCGGGTTAGGGTGAGAATGAGATAGAGTGTGTAGATGACAGTTATGATCAGAGTCAAGACAAGCATCACAGTCAGACACAGGGTGAGAGTGAAAATGAGGGTAAGGTTGAGATATGGAGTAAGGATGTTAGAATTAGAGTGAAGGTAAGAGTCAAGATGAGAATATATATACTCAGAGTCAAAAGTCATGGTTAAAGGATAGGTATAAGTGGCTCATACCTGTAATTCCAGTGCTTTGGGAGACTGAGGTAGGAGGGCTACTGGGGGCCAGGAGTTCAAGACCAGCCTGGGCAACATGGCAAGATCCTCTCTAAAAAAATGAGCCAGCGCGGGCTCGTGACCGACCTGGGCAGTGAGACCTCATCTCCACAATAAATCAAAAAATCAGCCGGGCGTGGTAGCGCATGCCTGTAATTCCGGCTACTTGGAAGGCTGAGGCGGAAAGATCGCCGAAGCCCAGCAGGCGAGGCTGCGGTGGCCGGGAGCGGCCACTGCACTCCAGTCTGGGCAACCGAGTGAGACACCAACTCAAAAAAAAAAAAAAATGAGCCAGGCATGATGGTGTGCACCTATGGTCTTGGCTATTCAGAAGGTTGATTGAGCCTAGGAGTTTGAGGTTGCAGTGAGCTGTGATCGCACCATTACACTCCAGCCTAGCCAACAGAGCAAGACCTTGCCTCTTAAACAAAAAAAAAGTCATCGTTATGAGGAGTGTCGAGGTCAATTTGAGGATCAAGATCAGGGTCATGATGAGAGGCAGTCAATGTTGTTGTTGGAGTCAATGAGGGTCAATCTCAGGATAATAAAGGTCAGGGTCAGGTTCAGGGTGAAAGTTAAGGTCAGGTAAAGTTCAAGGTCCAATTCAGCATCAGGATCAGTGTAAGGATGAGAATGAGATACAATGTCAGGGTGAGAGTCAAGCTCACTGTGAGGGTAAATTGTCTACCATAGACAGTCATGGGCAAAGTCAGGTTAAATGTGAAGCTCAAGTTCAGGGTCAGGCAAAGAAAGGGTCAGGGTCAATGTCAGGGTGAAAATAAGGGCAGGGTTATGGTCATAATTTTTCATCTTTTATTTGCAATCTTATTTCTACTATTAATTCGGATACCACTATCACAGCAAAAGAAGTATTATTCTTCTTGCTAATTTTAATTTACAGAATTTTTCTTCAGGAACAGTAATGAATTTGGTGGACTCACTGCTTCAATAATTTTACTTTTATTATTGAAAGGCCCCAGCCAGCCACGAGGAACCCGCCCCCTCCAAAGGCTAAGCCTAGGCATGGCTCCCACCTAAAATGGCGCTCCCGCCTAAGAAGGCACCCGACAAACTAACATGGAGGCTCGGACAAGGCTTTCCGGGTTTTTCTTCCACAACAAAGCCCACTGTTCCCGTGCCCACAAAAGCCCCCACCAATCCCAAAAATGCCTCACCTGCCGACCAATAGGTAACCGACAGGTCGCTTTAAATTTCTATAAAAGCTGCCACACCCCTGCTTCCACGCTGCAGCCGGTTTCTCAGGTTCTGTAGCCACCACGCTCATCCAATTAAATCTCTTGGCCTTAACAGGTGTTGTCTCATTGCGCGCCACCGTCTTTCAATTATCAACCATCATATCTTGATGATTTATACCACTATCTCTGAAAAATCAAATTATTTCAAATTTTTGTAGATTTATGACCAGACAATTGGGAGACAGGAATGTGAGAACAGGAAGTTCATTTCACAGGTTTTTCTGTCCTAAAAATACTTTTTTGGCAACTTCTCAGTTTCACAAGCTTATGGAATGGTTGGAATGGAGTTTAGATGTTGAACTTCCCATCCACTGTAAGAATGTTTTCTAGCACGTACCTAATAACTGGTCATCTTCCTTTGTCTGAGCACTTGAGGAACGGCTAGCTGAACAGTCCCCAAAGCTGGATAGTTCTAAATTGATGGAAAGTTCCTCTTCATGAATTGAGCCAAAATGGCATCCAACCATTTTTTTTCAGCTAAATGTACACCCTAACAGAGCAAATCAAATACCGTGGGCCTTTGGTATCTGTGGGTTCCACATCTGTAGATTCAACCAACCACCAAAGGAAAATATTGGGGGGGGTTGCCTCAATACTGAACACATACAAACTTTTTCTTTCTTGTTATTATTCCCTAAACAATACAGTATAACAAAAATGTATTAATATTTGGCATTTACATTAGATTAGGTATTATAAGTAATCTAAAGATGTTTTTAAGTATATGGGAGGATGTGCACAGACTATATGCAAACGTACACCATTTTATATAAGGAATTTGAGCGTTCGTGGATTTTGTTATCCACACAGTCAGTCCCTCAGTTATTTTCCTCCACCCATGCAGACTAGTCCAAATCTTTTTTTTTTTTCTCCCAGAGGTGAGACTGTTGACTGCTGTCTTACCTGAGCAGGTACTTGGTCCCCATTAATTGACTGAGAATTCCTGGGGAGTGTAGTGAGAAGACCTTGGCCTCTGCCTGGGCAACCGACCATGTTCCAGAATACTAGCGGCTGTTTCCCTAAGAGGTCACCACTTCATGCTGGGTGTGGGGCCTTCTCACACCTCAAAGTTGGAAGCATAACTGTAACAGAATTTCCATTTCTGCTTTGGAAAAATGATTTTAAGCCTTTTCTCTTTTAGTCTATATTTCAAAGATTTTTTTTCCTTGTACCCTTGGCTTGCCCTTACGCAGTGATCCTGTGATTGAACACGTACCCATTAATCTAATCGTGTACGTGCTTGAGAGACTCTAGATATTGTAATAGCAGAGT
>NW_007252916.1:645379-646739 GCF_000164805.1 Carlito syrichta | reverse complement strand
GGAGATGCCAATTGCTCATTATCACCCCCCTTTCAGAGTACAGCCCTCGGGTTTCAATTCCTCCGGTTGCTTCCAAGGGAAATTTCAAAATAATTCTTATGATAGTGACGTCGGATTTGTCACCTTTTCTGATTGTCATACTGTAACTAACGTTTCCACCTCCATCTGCCCCCCTCCAGGACAAGTGTTCATTTGTGGAGGCAACCTTGCCTACACCATGCTCCCTTTCAATTGGACAGGCCTCTGCATTACAGCTAGCCTTCTCCCCGACATCTCTATCATCCCCGGGGATGAACCTGTCCCTCTCCCTAGTCTTGACCTTATAGCGGGACGCCACCGGCGTGCTCTCCAAGACATTCCCCTACTTCTAAGCTTGGGGGTTACAACCGCTGTAGCCTCCGGCGGAGCGGGGATAGGGGTCGCTGTTAATACCTATAATAAGTTGTCTCGTCAGTTAATTGATGATGTTCAAACTCTCTCTGGAACTATTAATGATCTACAAGATCAAATTGATTCTTTGGCTGAGGTAGTTCTACAAAATCGCAGAGGATTAGACCTATTAACTGCAGAACAGGGAGGAATCTGTTTAGCTTTACAGGAACGATGCTGTTTCTACGCCAACAAGTCTGGCATCGTCCGAGACAAAATCAAGAAATTACAAGAAGACCTCATCAAGCGAAGAAAAGAATTGTTCGAGAACCCGCTTTGGACCGGACTTAATGGACTCCTCCCTTACCTCCTCCCTGTCTTGGGCCCCCTCTTTTGCCTCCTTTTGCTCATAACCTTCGGTCCCTGGGCGTTTCGCCATTTTACTAATCTTATCAAAAGACAAATTGATGCTGTCCTCTCTAAACCTATCCAAATCCATTACCAATGGCTGGCATTGGAAGAAGGCACGGAAAAGGACTACTACAGCTCCCTCCCTACGGGGACGACATGATAACCAGAGGCATGTCTACCCTCTCCCTTTACGAAAAACAGGGTATGATCACCGGGATGAGTGTAGAACAAAGTATTACAAGGGAAGGTCACAAAAACTTCGACCTCCTCTGGGTATCCCTGTGAGCACGCCTGGCTTGCATAGAGGTTGGTATCTAATTTTCTAATTTTCTCAAAAATCAATTCTGGCTCTGCCTCTCCTCCCCAAAAGATACCAAGAGCCAATGGTGGTGGACTCGGAGAATCCACGGGAGGAGCCGGGCCCCTACTCCCTCACCCGGTTAATGCTCACCATCCCTTCTGTCTTTGAACAGAAAGGGAGGAGATGTTGGGAGCCATTTTAAAAATAGCAATCATCTCATATAAGCCTTCTTCTTTGTCCTCCGAAAAGCCCGTGCGCGCCAAACCACAACACCCCTCC
>NW_007252916.1:635524-645086 GCF_000164805.1 Carlito syrichta | reverse complement strand
GTGACGGAGTGAGATTCCAACTCAAAAAAAAAAAAAAAAGAAAACATACACATATACCAACCCCCAAATCAAAAGAAAACCAACAAACAAATAAACAAATAGACAATAACAACAAGAAAGAACTCTACAAGAACCTCCTGACAGGGATAAACTCTCATATCTCAATAACCAGACTGAATGTGAATGTACTAAATGCACCACTGAAAAGACATGGAATGGCAAACTGGATAAAAAGAAACAACTCTACAACTTACTGTCTCCAAGAAGCATAGCTCACAACAAAGGATGCTCACAAACTTAGAAGATGAAAAACAAATTTTCAGGTGAACAGGTCACAAAAGAAGGCAGGAGTCATGATGTTAATATCAGACAAAATAACCCTTAAGCTATCAAAAATTTAAAAAGATGTGGAGGGACACCACATAATGATAAAAGTTTCAGTCCATCAAAAATAGATATCCATCCTAAACATATATGCACCCAACACGGGAGTACCAGCTTTTATAAAGCAGCTACCAAAGAAGATATTGACTCTAACACTGTCATAGTTGGGGACCTAAATACCTCACTAACAACCCTAGATAGATCATTGAGGCAAAAATCAACAAGGAGATCCAGAACCTCAACTTGATGCTTGACCAAATGAACTTAATAGATACCTACAGAACACTCAACCCAACAACCATGGAATATACATTCTACTCGTCACCACACAGAAGGTACTCCAAAACCAACCACATCCTCAGTCATATATCAAACATAAACAAATTACACAAAATTGAAATACTGCCATGCACCTTTTCAGACCACAATGGAATAAAAATAAATATCATCACAAACAAAATTCCCCCCAAATTCACAAAAACATGAACACTAAACAGCATGATGCTGAACAACTCCTGGGTTAACACAGAAATTGAAACAGAAATTAAAAGATTCCTGGAAACAAATGAAAATGAAGAAACATCTTACCAAAATCTCTGGGATGCCATGAAATCAGTACTAAGAGGGGAATTTATGTCTCTACAAACACATCAAGAAAATAGAAGGAACAAGTTAACAGCCTAACAAATAACCTAAGGGAACTGGAAAGGCAGACCACCAAAACCCTAACTTTAACAGAAGAATCGAGATCACCAAAGTAAAAGTCCGAATACAGGACATAGAAGACAAAAATACCATAGGAAAAAATCATGGCCAGAACTCTGACCCTGGAAACACTGATTTGCAAGTGAAGGCAGGGCTCTCATTGGAAACCCCTCTGCATGTTCTGCAAACAGAATTGTGCAAGTGTGGTGTGGATGTTTTGAAGTGATGCACAGAGCTCCTTTCCCCAGATGGTGGTACAGGTTGTGAAATGCTGTTGATCAGCTGGACTCTTTTTTCTTTTTTTTAAAAAGCAGGATTTATTGAGAGGACAGAAAAGCTACCACAGTGGAAGGGGACCTGAGGGGGTTGCCAGATCAACTGGACTCTTAAACAGCTCCATCTGCTGTGATTGTTTTCTTTGAGAGTAAAAACTGAACTTTTTCCCCTCTTGAGGGATTATCTCATGTCAAAAGTGAACTTTAGAACATGTTTCAAATTCAAATAGCTTACTATTTGTTTCTGAGAATGTTTTTCTTTTCTTATACTTTTTTTAAATTTTAGAGTCGCGGGATACATGCAAGGATTTGCTATCTCAAGTGTATCTCATGAGGGTGAGATTTGAGCTTCTAGCAAGACGTAGCAGTGGACATGGTACCCATGGGCGGTTCTGTATCCCTTGCCCCTCCTTCCTCCTTTAGCGAGGCCCACCCATGCGCCCGTGTATCCAGTGTTTAGTGCCCACTTATAAGAGGGAGCATTTGTTTCTGTGATAGTGCACTTAGAGTGACAGTCTCCAGCTGCATCCATGTTGCTGCAAAGGCCATGATTTTGTTCTTTATGGCTGCATAATATTCACCACATTCTCTTTACCCAGTTCACTTTCAATGGGCATCTGGATTGGTTCCATGTTTTTGCTCTTGTGAACAATGCTTCAATAAACATACATGTGCAAGAAAAAAAAATCAACAAAAAAAATTCTGGTTCTTTGAAAGGATAAACAAGATTGATGGGCCCCTAGCAGGAATGACCAAGAAAAAGAGAGAAATAGCCCAAATAAATACAATCATAAACACAAAAGATCAAGGCACAATAGATCCCAAAGAAATACAAATGATTATCAGACATTACTATGTACACCTGTATGGAAACCAACTCAATTACCTAAATGAAATGGAGGAATTTCTGATATCACACAGACTCCCAAGGTTGAAACAAGAAGAAATTGAGATCCTAAATAGACCAATAACAACCTAGGAAATTGACTCTGTCATAAGAAAACTCCCTACAAAAAAAAAAAAAACCCTGGAACAGTTGGATTTCCAGTGGAATTCTACAAAACATACAAGGAGGAGCTAATACCAAGCCGTTAAAAGTATTCCAGGCTATCGAAAAAGATGAAACTCTCTCCAAATCATTTTATGAAGCTAACAACATACAGATACTCAAACCAGGTAAAGATCCAACAAAGAGAATTACAAGCTAATATCCCTTATGAACATAGATGCAAAGATTCTCAACAAGATTTCAGCAAATTGGATCCAACAACACATATCAAAAATCATTCACCATGATCAAGTAGGCTTCATCCCCAGGATGCGGGGCTGGTTCAACATCCACAAGACCATAAATATAAAGTACATCAACAGATGTAAAAACAGGAACCACATGATTATATCATTAGATGCAGAAAAAGCTTTCGAAAAAATCCACCATCCCTTCTTGATTAAAACTCTTGAACACCTAGGTATATAGAGGGAATATACCTCAAAATAATAAGAACCATCTATGATAAACCCACAGCCAACATATTGTTAAATGGACAGAAACTGAAAGCATTTCCCCTGAAAACTGAAACAAGACAAGGCTTTCCACTCTCACCCCTCCTGTTCAACATAGTGTTGAAAGTCCTAACTAGAGCAATTAGACAAGAGAAAGAAATCAGAGGTATCCAAATAGGAAAAGAGGAAGTCAAGTTATCCTGCTTTGCTGACAATGTGATCCTATACTTTGAAAACCCAAGAGAATCTGTCAAAAACCTGCTTTCACTGATAAAGGACTTTGGCAAAGTCTCAGGGTACAAAATAAATGTGCAAAAGACAGTCATGTTCTTATACACCAATGACAAGCAGGCAGAGAACCAAATAAAAAGCACAATCCCATTCACAATAGCCACAAAAAAAAAAAAATTAAATACCTTGGCATCTTCCTGACCAGAGAAGTAAAAGACCTTTACAATGAAAACTACAAAACACTGTTCAAAGAAGTCAAAGATGACACAAACAAATGAAAAAATATTCCATGCTCAAGAATAGGAAGAATCAACGTTGTTAAGATGGCCATTCTACCAAAGGCAATCTACAGATTCAAAGCAATACCCATTAAATAACAACATCATTCTTCTCAGACCCAGAAATGGCAATACAGAAATTCATATGGAAACAAATGATCATGAATAGCCAAAAACAATCCTTATCAAAAGAAACAAAGCAGGAGGTATCACACTTCCAGACTTCAACTTTACTATAAGGCTACAATAACCAAAACAGTCTGTTATTGGTACAAGAACAGGCATACGGACCAATGGAATAGAATAGAGATTCCAGAAGCAAAACCTCAATTTCTCAACCAACTCATCTTTGACAAAGACTCCAACAACAACCACTGGAGAGAGGAGAACCTATTCAGTAAATGGTGTTGGGAAAACTGACTGATCACATGCAGAAGATAGAAACAGGACCCCTTCCTATCACCATATACAAAAATTAACTCTAAATGGATCAAAGACCTAAATTTAACACCTCAAACTATAAGAACCTTAAAAAATACAGAAGACACCCCTTATGGAAATTGGAACTGGCAACCAATTTCTGATCAAAGTTCCAAGTGCCTATACCATTAGAGATAAGATAGACAAGTGGGACTCCATCAAACTGACAAGCCTCTGCAAAGCCAAAGAAACCATCAAAAGAGCAGAGAGACAGTCCACAGAATGGGAAAAAATATTTGCCACTGTATATCTGACAAAGGCCTAATATCTAGGATCTACAAGGACTCAAACATGCCCAAAGGAAAAAAACAAACAGCCCTATTAAAAGTGGGCAAAGACTGGGCTCAGTGGCTCAGCCTATAATCCCAGCACTTTGAGAGGCCGAGGCTAGTGGATTGCCTGAGCCTGTGGGTTTGAGACCAGTCCAGGCAACTTGGCGAGACCTCGTCTCTACAATAAATAAAAAATTAACCATGCACGGTAGCGTGCGCGTGTAGTTCTGGCTACCTGGAAGGCTGAGGCAGAAGGTTCGCTGGAGCCCAGCAAGCCAACACTGGGGTGACTGTGAGTGTGTCACTGCACTCCAGACTGGGCAACGAGTGAGACTCCAACTCAAAAAAAAAAAGTGGGTAAAAGACATGAATGAACACTTCTCAAAAGAAGAGATACAGGCAGCCAACAGACACATGAAAAAGTGCTCAGCCTCAATAACTATCAGAGAAATGCAAATAAAAATCACATTGAGATACCACCTAACCCCAGTAAGAATAGCCATCATTAATAAAACAAACAACAACAGATGCTGGTGAGGATGCAAAGAAAAAGGCATGCTTCTACACTGCTTGGGGGAATGTAAACTAGTGCAACCTCTTTGGAAAACAGTGTGGGGTTTCTGAAAGAACTATAAATTGACCTTCCATATGACCCAACAATCCCCCTATTGGGATTATACCTGGAGGAACTCAAATCATTCTACAAAAAAAGATACCTGCACATGCATGTTTATTGCAGCACTATTCACTGTAGCAAAAACATGCAACCAACCAAGCTGCCCATAGAAACTGAACTGGATTTTTAAAATGTGGTTCATATACACAATGAAATATTATACAGCCATAAAGAAGGACAAAAATATGGGCTTCACAGTAACTTGGATAGATTTAGAGTCTATCATACTCAGTGATCTATCACAGAAACAAAGAACAGAGTATCATATATTCCCATTCATAAGTGAACCTTGAGTAATTATCATAATACTATAAGAAGGGAATTGGCAGTAATGGGAAACTGCCAGGTGAGGGGAGCACACCTCATCAACAAGGGTACCTACATAATGAACATTTGTATACCTAACCCTGAATTGTACCCCACATCTTTAAAATAAAAAACATTTATAAATAAGTAAATTTTTTAAAAAGAAAGGAAATTAGGGGTGTCAAATAGGAAAAGAAGAAGTCAAGTTATCCCTCTTTGCTAATGATATGATCCTATACCTCAAAAGTCAAGATAATCTGTTGAAAACCACCTTGCACTGATAAAGAACTTTGGCAAAGTCTCAGGGTACAAAATAAATGTGCAAAAGAAAGTTACTTTCTCATACTCTAACAACAAACAGGCAGAGAACCAAATAACAAGCATGGTCCCATTGACAATAGCCAAAAAGAAAGAAAGAAAGAAATACCTTGGCAGAGAAGTGAAGTGAAAGATCTTTACAACAAAAACTAGAGAAGTGAAAGATCTTGACAACAAAAACTACAAAACACTGCTCAAAGAAGTCAAAGATGACACAAACAAATGGAAAAATATTCCATGCTCATGGATAGGAAGAATCAACATCGTTAATACGTCCATTCTACCAAAGGCAATCTACAGATTGAATGCAGTACCCATTAAATTACCAATATCATTCTTCTCTACCTGGAAGCAACAATACGGAAATTCATGTGGAAACCTTCAATAGCCAAAACAATCCCTAGCAAAAGAAACAATGTGGGAGGTATCACACTTCAGTTATGAGATTAATCTGTTCTGGTGATCTACATACACTATGGTGAGTATAGCTAATAATGTGCTCTTGAAATTAACTAACAGTATATCTTAAGTAGTCTCACCACAAATAATAAAAAAGCAACTATGTGAGGTGATGGATATGTTAATTTGCTTGGTTATGACTAACAAATAAAAGTGATATATATTTAAGGTGTACAATTTTCACATTGTACACCTTAAATATATATCACTTTTATTTGTTAGTCATACCTCAATAAAGCTGGGAGGGAAAGAGAAGAGAAATTTCAGGGCAAAATCAATTGAACTCTTTCACTTTACAAACAAGGAAACTGAAACTCGGAGAGAGGAGGGGTTCACAAAGGAAGTTATTGGTAAATAGACCATGAATTCTGACCACCTGATAGCTCAGGCTTGGACTTGCTGTGCAAAATGCATTGTTGGAACAGTAGTATATCACAGCTGAAGTGGGGAATCCCAAAAGTTTAGGAAAACATCTTGAATGAATGAATGAAACACAAACCAAGGAGTTACAGCTTTGTTAGCCTAGGATGAGATCTATGCACACAGGCATTTATTTACTTCTCAAAGGATAATTTTAAATTTGCTTTAGGAAGGTTTTTGAGCAGCTAAACTTTGGATGGGCCTAATAAGAAAGAGCACAGACTTTGCAAATGGACAGACCTAGATGTAAAGTCTTCCTGGCTGTGCAAACTTGATTCAGTGATGTAACCTCCCTGAGTTTCTATGTATTTGTAAAATGGAGAAAATCATCGACCAGATAAGTGAAGATGAGACAAATTTAGGAATTTAGAAAAACACTAATTCCAGGTCCTAGTCCCTCATAGATGCTCAGTAATGGAATTTATCAATTCAGTGGTGTGTTGGAGTTGGCCCAGGCCAGGCTTGTGGAAGCCAATTGATTGTGCATATCTCTCAATTCCAAGTCTCCTGATACCCTTGTTGGTAGCTTGAAATCAGCTATGATAGGAATACTGACATCATGGAAATTAGCAAACACTACAGATTAGGAAGCTTCTGAGCCAAATGTTAATTATTTACCAGACATTCCAGGTTATCATTTTTACTGAGGACAATATCAACTCATTTACTCTAGGCAGACAATATCACATGTCAGTTTGCCTGTTTTTACAGATGTGACTGCTCATTTTAGTCAGAATCAGCCAATTCAACAAAATGGTTTGTTGGTTTCTCTACCTCCAGCTCCCACTTTCAGAGGCTGTGAACCTCACTGGAAATTCTGTCTCATAGTGTTGCGAGGAGTGACCCAACTCAGTCACAATGGTCCACTGGGCACATTTCTTGATGTAGCCTGCCACACACCCTTAAAAACAGGAAGCCTTTCCCTTGTCTCTTCCAAGCAAAGCTGGGTCAGCAGTTCCAGGATCCCCAGGGGTTTTCAAGGTGGTGTGTTTGTCACATATGAGATGGATTCTTTTTTTGTTGTTTTTTTTTTGAGTTGGAGTCTCACTCTGTCGCCCAGACTGGAGTGCAGTGACCGCTTCCGGCCACCGCAGCCTCGACCCGCTGGGCTCCGGCGATCCTTCCGCCTCAGCCTTCCAAGTAGCTGGAACTACAGGCGCGCGCTACCACGCCCAGATAATTTTTTGATTTGTTGTAGAGATGAGGTCTCGTCAAGTTGCCCAGACGGGTCTCGAACCTGCGGGCTCAGGCAATCCACTCACCTCGGCCTCCCAAAATGCTGGGATTACAGGCTGAGCCACCGAGCCCGGCAAGTTAGATTCTTACCCAGGTCTGCCTCTGAGTGGGAGTAGGGGTAAGGCTGCTCTTCTTGAGTTCCAGGCAGCCGTGTCCTGGAATGCTCAGGGCAGACTCATCTGTGAGGACACCTCACCCACCCCCAATGCCAAGTCTCTCCCTTCGAGCCTGACCCCTCCCCTTCCTCCCTCCCACACTATGATGATTCTCTGGCAGGCCTTGCAGGAGCTACAAGGGACAATAAGATTCTAGCTTCTGGAAAGCCTCAGGCAGTCAGTTTCCCAAGAAAAGAGAATGATTGCCTGGTGATGGTGCCTGGGTCTCTCCCCCATGGGCTGACCTGAAAGGGGAAGTGGTCAGGCTAGTGCTCACTGTCTATAGGGGTGGGTGAGGGCCTGTGGGCGAGGAACACCTCTCACCAGCTGCGCCTGAGCCGCGGCACTCAGGCCACAGCTGTCTCCGCAGCCACTCATATCTGGATACCCTCATGGTTCAAGTAAGTGCCTCAGCTTTCCCAGGGACAATTTCCTGCTTTCTCCACAACAGGCATCTGCCAGAGTTGGCATCAGGACATGTGTCCATGTGAGTGACCACATGGACACAAGGCTGGGAGATTGTAGTCTGGATACCTGGTATGATCATTGTTTGGGGTTGGAGAAACACTGGCCTCGAAGAATCTGCTCTGCAGTCACTGGCTCGATGACCTGAAGCATCATTTCACCTCTCTGAGTCTCTGTTTCCTTGTGTGTATGTTGGCGTTGTTGAGGAAGTCTACCTCTCAGGTTGAAATGAGATAATGACCAGGAGTGAGATATATAAACTGCCTTGTAAACTCTCTGGAGCCCCCTTGCTCAATCTTTAGAAAAGTCTGCCGAGTAAGCAGATGCTTTTATAAGTAGATGTGTTTTGGTGGTGTGGGGAACCAAAAAAGGGATGGAGTTTCACCCCTGGGTCAGTGCAGGGTTGGGATTATTCTTACTCTCTGTGTACTGATTGTGTGTTTTGGGACTTGATAGGTGAGATGACCCTCATAGTGCTGTGCTAGAGATGGGAGTGGGGGCAAGGCATTAACTATGTGAAATTAGACTACATCTTGAAGCTCTTGAATGAAAGCCTTGGAGCACCATTAGTCTCGATGTCTTTGTCCCTGTATCTCTGGCATTTGGGGGATTATAAGGTCTTGGGATCAAAATATGTCGGACTGGTTTACAATCTCAATTGAGTCATCTACTCTTGCCCTCTAGAAAATTATTTTGAGAAGATACCTGGGTTTGGTTTTGCCATATTCACTTCCACCACCTGTGTATTCACTTGCCCCCAAGGTCCTCCCTTTCCTGACGCCTTTATATACATGTAGCTCTGAAGAAGCATCAGAAGTGGGCACTGCTGAGTCTGGAGAACACAGGGTTTGGGAGCTTCTATTTAATTTTTTAAGAATCTTTTTTCTCTCTCTGAAAATTTGAAAACTACTGAGATATAGGGAAAACAATGACCCCAAATTCCATCACCTTGTAACAACCACTGTAAGGAGTCTGGTGTGTTGCCTTCCAGTCCTTCTTTCCTAAGTATAGATAATTTTGAGATTTATGTGTGGTTTGTTTTGATGTAATCACATTCAAGAAATAGAAATACAAATGACACCACGGTAATCACAGCACAGGTGAACCTAGTACCCTCTACCAGCATTATTGAATGACAGGGTTCAAGTTTTCCTCCATGTTCCTAGAACCAAGCAAACAAGAAAAAGTAAGTAGTTGCACTAAGACCCATGGAGGGACTTCTGGGTGGTAGAAATTCTGAGATAAACTCATAAGGAAGTTGAACGAGCTCCAATTCTGGAAGGCTCTACTAAGAATGCACGCATCACACAGAATATCTCAGAAACATTAGGAAATTGGCCTAATTTCATAATGTCCCTCAGAGCAGGGACCAGAAGCTCTTTTTTTTTTTTTTTTTTTG